>NC_090258.1:37652498-37818346 GCF_037325665.1 Littorina saxatilis
TAATGACTTTGGTCATTAAAAATCGGAAAATTGTAAAAAAAAATAAAAATTTATAAAACGATCCAAATTTACGTTTATCTTATTCTCCATCATTTGCTGATTCCAAAAACATATAAATATGTTATATTCGGATTAAAAACAAGCTCTGAAAATTAAATATATAAAAATTATTATCAAAATTAAATTGTCCAAATCAATTTAAAAACACTTTCATCTTATTCCTTGTCGGTTCCTGATTCCAAAAACATATAGATATGATATGTTTGGATTAAAAACACGCTCAGAAAGTTAAAACAAAGAGAGGTACAGAAAAGCGTGCTATCCTTCTTAGCGCAACTACTACCCCGCTCTTCTTGTCAATTTCACTGCCTTTGCCATGAGCGGTGGCCTGACGATGCTACGAGTAAAACGGCATTGCGTTCAGTTTCATTCTGTGAGTTCGACAGCTACTTGACTAAATATTGTATTTTCGCCTTACGCGACTTGTTAAATATTGAACTGCCAGCGAAAGCAAAGAGACTTCACTTTACTGGAAAGCATAGCGAGACGTGTGGGTTCTTAAAATCCTTGCAGACGAAGCAATGAGCACAAAAGTGTTCCTGCAATGACTTTTGTCTCAGTGAGTGGGTGACTCAGCATTATAAGCAGTGAAAAATTAGTTTCATGCAAGACTTTTTTTTTTGACGCGACCTCATTCACAAGAACTGTGGTTAAAACAATAATGTATCGATTGATCACTGGACTTCCCTTCTTTGAGCCATGTGACATCAGAGGCCGAGAAAACTTCATATTTAGGCGGCCAGCCGAGACTACAAAATAGTGCATGTTTGTGTGCGTTCAATCATAAAAACTAAAAGGAATTCTAACCAGAATCGATTGATACATAAATGTTATTTGTATTTTTGACCAAAATATGAAATTTTACACAGATCTTGACAGTCATTGTTCACCTCGACCGCTAGCGCGTTCTCGGAGGAACACTGACTGTCTTGATCTGTGTAAAATGTCATATTTTGTTCAAAAATACAAGTATTTTAACGTGAGTACATTGAAGAAGACCCTTAGGTCGAAACGTCGCTGTTATTCGTTCCGTGTTCGTCATTTTAACGTGAGTACATTGCTTTTTGGTCTCTTTATCAAAAATACAAATAATGCAATTGCACTGAACGACCCTCGCGCAAGTTCTCAAAAGCGTGGTTACCCCTTGCACATCCGGTCGACAGGTACATGTGCATTTTGGAATGTCAAGGACGACAGAAAGTAGAGCCAGCTATGATGTATTTCGTGCACCCTTATTTATCCACTATTTTATGTGTTATAAGAGTGCAATGGTTACATCATAGGTAGAGAATACTACATGGCTTGCTGTGTCGTACCAGATTTACACGAGTTGTTTTTTTAAATATTGAACTGCGAGCGAAAGCGAGCTGTTCACTATTTGAAAAAGCAACGAGTGTAAATCTGGTACGACACAGCAAGCCATGTAGTATTCTGTTTATCCTACATACTGTACTTACCTGTATTTTACTGAAAATGTCTTGCAGTCGAGGCAGCTAAATTGAAGACGCTTGTTTTGGAACCTCGATCTCTTCTAGAGCCTCGTGCAATCTATTACGTCCAAGCAAAGAAACTCCCATCTCCCCCCTTTCCCCGTCGCGATATAACCTTCGTGGTTGAAAACGACGTTAAACACCAAATAAAGAAAGAAAGCAAAGAAACGTCACTCTGAAACTGAGTGTGGCGTGACGTGTTAGTTCTAAAGATTCATCGAGGGTAATTAGCGAGCGCAATTTTTGTTTCTATAATGACGTTTGTCTCGGTGACTTTGGCATCATAAGCAGTGGAAAAACTGGTCCCTGCCAGACTTGCTTGACATGACCTCATTTACATGATATACACACGTGTGATTTGAACGATTATTATCTCACGGGTGTCTCTCTCACGTATGTAGGATAAATCATTAGATGTAACAAGAGAGCAATGGAAATTACAAGAAATATACCTAGAGTACATTCACAGAGACAAAGAAGGGAGGTCATGGGATATATAGCTATACACCATTCCCGCAACATTTTATTAACTATGATATGCATACTTTCAAAAGAAGAGAGCAAATACATATTTGTCATATTTAGCAAACACTGCATGAAATACACATATATATATATATATATGGAACCAAATCACCTGTAATTGCTAGTATTCAGTGGTTGGGGTGTGTCTTTGTTCGCCTCACTGTTAATATTCAGGGGCCGCAATTAATTGGTCCACACCACAGAAAAATCCTGTTATTTCTTAAAAACATCTGTATGTGATTGTAATCAGTGGTTACTTTTTACAGGTATATGCTTGGTCACAAGTTCCAGCCACCGCCACCTCGCATAGGGTTCCCAGTGCCAGACTCCAAAGGAAACATTGAAGACTACCTGACAAGTCTACATTTGGCACCGTCCTCAAGTGACCTGCTGGGAGTCAGTGCAGATGCTCCAGCCTACAGCCTATAGACGTATGAACCACAATGATGATTCGACTTGACTTCTTCCATTGGATCTGTGCAGCAGTCAGAGACTCAGACTCAAAACAGATCATCACATCAAATATCTGCTGTTTGAAAGTGCATTTACTTCTGCTCTCTATGCAGACAACATGGCACTACTGTTCGTTGCGGCCTTCACACTGTGGCTTAAAACCATCAGCTGCAACTGCCTGCCTAATAACTTTCTTGTGAAGACTTTTTGCTGAAAGATATTTTCAGAAAGGGTGAGACTGAGAGTGATGTTTGAACATTGGCAGTTCAAATGTAATCTATCACCCATGTAACAAGTTGCTTGTTTGAGTGAATCAGTGATTGCCTTGCGTGCAATGGATTGTTACAATTGTACATGAGTTAGTGTCTATACAATGGAACCTGCAACACAGACACCCTGAATATCAAGTTCCGCCTTCTATGGCTTCTGAGAAGAATGACATGTGCACCTACACCGTTTGGCGTGCGATAGCAAAACTGACTGTTTTGGATACAAATTTCATTGTTCTGCTAATGACATATAAGATAATGTTCAGTTTTATCTGTTCTGATGTTTTTGTCGATTAAGAACCTTGCTTTTGTCAATTTGATTTTTGGGGGTGTCTGTGAGGTAGGTTTCATTGTATGGACACACTACCTCATGAATAATCAATTTGTTTTCTGAATATGGTTTTGGAACTAATGGCCTTTCCAGTCATATAACTGCACTCTCATATAAAATTTCATAAAGATCGGTCCAGTAGTTTAGTCTGAATCGCTCTACACACACACACGCACAGACAGACAGACAGACACGCACACACACACACACACCACGACCCTCGTCTCGATTCCCCCTCTACGTTAAAACATTTAGTCAAAACTTGACTAAATGTAAAAAGGAAAGTGGATCACACGGGTTCACGATGGCTCAGGGGTTAGATAAACCACGAAAACAGGTGTGTGGTTTACGCGAGCTAAATAGCCATTCAAACGAACTGTGTCATTTAATGCTATTCAGTAAATGCTATTGCAAGTGTGTTCGATAAGGTTAGAACTGTTTTTCTCTTGAAGATTTAAATCGTTCTGTAAACCATTACTGGGGCTTTAATTGAACTAATTTCAGCATAGCTTCGCGCGAAGTCCAAGGGAATGCACTCTGCTCTTTCGTCGCAGAGCTACGGCGTAGCTTCACATGTCAAAACTTGCGAAGCGAAGTAGGGTACAAGAAAAATGTTCATTCAAAATGAACAGCGTCGATGCAATGTCCACCAAAGATTTATTTTGGGAAGTGTTAAAGGTTAGGGTCAAAAGTTAATGAATTGCATGTTGTGCTGGATATATAAATTGTTTATTTCAGTCAATGCTTGCTATGAATTGATCAAACAGCCACAAGAAAAAAACACCTTTTTACAAAAAATAGAGCTTGTTTGAAACAAATAGAAAGGAAGAGTTGATATTGCAATATCTGTACGTGGGAATGTGGTGAAAAAGAGTGCTAAAAGTAGTAAGTCAGTCTCAAATCCATTTCAAATATTTATTGCAGAAAAACAAAATACAAATTAAAAAAAAACACAGAACCATTACCAGGTGTCATAGGAATGTTTGAAAACAATAGTTTTAATTTTACACAGTAAATACAGGAATCAGAATTAAACACCTCAAATTGGCACATGAATAATGAATCACCTGGAATTGCAACAGGGAGATACTGAAGTAATTGGAAACAAACATCTGAAATTGACAGAGAAACAATTGAAAATATAGTACCAGTTGACATGAGCGTACAATATTTTAATGGAAGTGCATTTTTAGCACGAAGCATCCGCAGGAGGATGCACTAACAATTACATAGTGCCACAAAATTTGTACGGACATTTCACAACCGTGCATTATTAGCACAGAACACATACATGGGGGCGCACAAAACATTATTGTGACAATAATTTACACGAAACATTTCACATAAGTACATTTTTCAGCATGGTGCATCTACAGGAGGGTGCTCCAACAATGATGCATAGTGCCAACATTTAGCGCAAACTTTTCACAACAGTGCATTATTACCACAAAGCGCATACAGCGATTATAATATAGTAGCAAGTTGCACTAAACATTTGAACAAAATGCATTTTGTTCAAATGTTAACAGCACAGCACCAAGTTTTGCATAAGTGCACAACAGCACTGACCATTTCACAAAAGTGCATAACAGCTGTGACAATTTTACAAAAGTGCATTGACCATTTCAGGCAGATGGCTAACATGCAGATTTCGCTTTTGTCTGTCTTTCTTTGAAAAGTAGGCATGTTCAAGATCGATGAAGTCATGAGCAATTGGGTTAGATGACAGAAAAGATTCAAAAACGTCAGATTCAGTGTTTTGGCTACTGTTGAACAGGAACATTCTCTCCTGTTCAACAAAACAGTCAGACACAGATTTAAGCTGATGTGGGTTCAATTCAAAAGCAACATTGTCACAGATAGGCTAGTGTTACAGTTCTGTAAAGTTTCAGAAACATCTTCCATGTTTTGGTTACTGTTGAACAGAGGCATATTTTCCTGTTCAAAAAAGTCTGACACAAATTTTCGTAGTTGTGGGTTCGATCTATACCGTCATTCAAACGAGTCGTAGAACCGTCATTGTCACAGATAGTGTTACATTTCTGTTTTACATTCAAACGAATCGTAGAAGTAGTAGTACATTTGCGTTTGGTTGTTTTTATATTTAGTCAAGTTTTGACTAAATATTTTAACATCGAGGGGGAATCGAAACGAGGGTCGTGGTGTATGTGTGTCTGTCTGTCTGTCTGTGCGTGTGTGTGTGTGTGTGTGTGTGTGTGTGTGTGTAGAGCGATTCAGACTAAACTACTGGACCGATCTTTATGAAATTTGACATGAGAGTTCCTGGGTATGAAATTCCCGAACGTTTTTTTCATTTTTTTGATAAATGTCTTTGATGACGTCATATCCGGCTTTTCGTGAAAGTTGAGGCGGCACTGTGACGCCCTCATTTTTCAACCAAATTGGTTGAAATTTTGGTCAAGTAATCTTCGACGAAGCCCGGACTTCGGTATTGCATTTCAGCTTGGTGGCTTAAAAATTAATTAATGACTTTGGTCATTAAAAATCTGAAAATTGTAAAAAAAAAATAAAATTTATAAAACGATCCAAATTTACGTTTATCTTATTCTCCATTATTTGCTGATTCCAAAAACATATAAATATGTTATATTCGGATTAAAAACAAGCTCTGAAAATTAAATATATAAAAATTATTATCAAAATTAAAATTTCCAAATCAATTTAAAAACAGTTTCATCTTATTCCTTGTCGGTTCCTGATTCCAAAAACATATAGATATGATATGTTTGGATTAAAAACACGCTCAGAAAGTTAAAACGAAGAGAGGTACAGAAAAGCGTGCTATGCAGCATAGCGTAACCACTACCCCGCTCTTCTTGTCAATTTCACTGCCTATGCCGTGAGCGGTGGACCACGAGTATACGGTCTTGCTGCGTTGCATTGCGTTCAGTTTCATTCTGTGAGTTCGACAGCTACTTGACTAAATATTGTATTTTCGCCTTACGCGACTTGTTTCTTTTAGATTCCTGTCACTCATACTAGCAGTATTGATTGAGGTACATAAATCTGTTGATGTACAGGGATGACTTGTTTGTAATGAATCCTTGTTTCCTCCACATTGAGTTTGCATTGCAGTTGGACAGAAATGAACAGGTGTTAATTGATAAACACATTGATAATGGCTTTTGAGAAAATCAATCAATTCTGCAAAGGAATTAAATGACATCAAAACTGCAGCGCCATTTGAAGAATGGTTACCATTTCTGTTTCTTTGATGGGAATCAAAGAAATAAAAACATTGACTATCCAAGTTACCATGAATGGCAATAGTTGACTCCTGAAAAGTAGCAAGGATATAATTTGAGATGATAAACGCCTGATGCAATCCCTCCTCAAGGTCAGTCAACTCAAAACCTTCATCATTCGCAACATCAGTAGGCAACACAGCGGGATTCGTATGTCCTCAGTGAAATCATGTCGAAAAAATATTCCATTTCAAAAGCATGTCCAACCACAGTTGTTGGCAAGTGTTCGTGTCCGAGGTAGCCTTCAGTGTGTGTATATATTCATGTGACAGATAGCGTGACCTCATTCTTCAATCCTCTCTCTCTCTTCTTTCTCATTCGAACGCACGCACGCAAGAACGTAGCCTACGCACGCATGCACGCGCACGCACACTGTGACAGTAGTTGTGCATTTCTAAGTTTATGTGTAGTGTCAGCACGAGAACTGTTTTTATTGTTATTGGTGCCTTTTGGTATTGTTATTGTTCCGATACTGCTGAAATGATATTGCATTTTTTGTGTATGATATTTTGTGAATGCTGAACCATGCAAGAGGATTAGTGTTTGGATTTGTGTGTGTGTGTGTGTGTGTGTGTGTGTGTGTGTGTGTGTGTGTCTGTGCGTGTGTGTGTGAGTGTGTGGGTGTGTGTTTGTGTGGGTGTGTTTGTGTACGTTTGTGTGTGTGTACATGCGTGCGTCCGTGCATGTGTGTATGTTTGTGTGTGTGTGTGTGTGTTTGTTTGTGTGTCCGTGTGTGACTGTGTGTGTGTGTGTGTGTGTGTGTGTATGTGTGTGTGTGTGATATTAATAACATTATGTTGGCGCGTTCGTTGGTACATGGTTTGTATCTGTATATATGCTTGTTGCAAAGACAGACGCATGCAAAGAGATTATGCAGCCAGCAGCTTTAACGTCAGCAAATCATCCAAACAATCAAAAAACGATCGCACTTCAAAAAATGTTCTTTGTCTACATGAATACAAAAGAGGGAACAATATCAAAACGCTGGAATGATTGAGCTTTTACAAATGACTGTAACGAACGTATAGGCAGAGTCAAGGTAAACACTACTATAAGGATTTACTGGTCAAGTTTCATGGAAACAAGAACAACAACAACAGACAAACAACATAATTATTACAGTGACCACCGCTCCCACCATCCACCCCCACCCCCGCCCTTGGCTTTAACCCTCCCCTCTCACCCCCGAGGTATGTCTGCGTGTGTATTTGCATGGGTGAAACCAATTTGTGTACCATAATTGTAAACCATGTGGTTGTTTTATGTGATGTCCATGTGTATATATATATATTGTAAAACATCAAACAAATGATAAAAAAATATTTTAAAAAAACCCAACACAACCGACTGAGGCCACTTCAGCAATTTGGGGCATTGTTGACTGTTGCTTCTGATTGGATAAACGCGGGGTAAAAGTTGGACCAAAATGTTAACAAACTTTCCTGTGCTCACTGACTCCCACTTCAAGCCGAATTTCTGCAAGCTCAAGAAAGTAGCAGTGATAGCACATTGTGACACAGATGAAAGAAGTGGAAAATAGTCTCGGGATATACAATACAATTTGTTTGACTACAGTGACAGTTTTTGCAGAAATTGCCACACTTATGAAGATACAAAAAAGGTCTTTTTGGAACCAGAGTTAATTATCATTAGCACTTTAATGAAAGGGGTTGTGTTGGGCAGAATATACAGAGAAACAAATGTTACCCTAATAAAGTATTATGCACTGTCGTAGGCCTATTTCATCATGTGATACTTCTTGTTCGCCACATCAAACTGAAAGGATTACACTCAGATATGATGGTGGGAAGATGTAAGACTTGAATTATAATAAAATAGAAAAAAAAATGTTTTACTCGTACTATCATGTGCAATTTGCGGATATTCAAACAATCATGAGAAACTTCAGACAGTAAAAAGTAGGTTAGCATGAATCACAAACATTGAGAACACACACACGCACACACTTACACATACACACACACACACATACTGTACAGGGCCGGACCCAGGGGGGGGGTTCCAGGGGTTCCGGAACCCCACCCCTGGAAAAAGCATGTACCTTGCTTTGACTTTTACTAGTTTTAGCACCAAAACAATGCTGCTCTTAACCCTCAAAACAAGGCCCAGAATGGACCAGATTGCACAGATTTTAACCGTTTTTCAAACATTTTCCGGGGGAGCATGCCCCCGGACCCCCCTTGTTCGCGCGCCTGCTTTGCAGGCGCGCGCTTGTGGCTTCGCCACTTCGCTGATTTCCCCCCCCCCCCAAAAAAAAAGGAGGACCCCCCCCCTTACAACTCATTTGGTCCGGCCCTGTCATACACACACACACACACACACACACACACACACACACACACACACAAACACACACACACACACACGAACAGAAATATAACTGCTGCCATTTAATGGGCCTACGATAAACACAACCGTCAAAATTGCGTCAATGGTCTTTTAAAGCGTCACTGTTGACGTCATGAAGCGAAGAAATGGCGTCCCCCTGCTTGGTTTTTCTTGAATGAAGAACTTTGGCCAAAAGGTCAAACGCTGCTGATGCAAACATTGCTATACCTGTAAAAAATAAATATAAATAAATAAATAAATAAAACTTAAAAGTTTCACATGGAATTCACGAGCTGTAAGTATTAGCCCTTTTCGTAAAATGGTTCTTAACTTTTATGTACAAGTGAGCAAACAGATGCGTGCAAGCAAAAATTGCAATTCTTGTCGACATACAATCAACATTTCATCTTGATTTTCAATCATGCCCATACCCGAAAACAAGTGTGAAAAGTTTCAACTTGTATTCCCGAGAAAAAATGATAAGCCTTTTTCGTAACATGGTTTTGGACTTTGACGGAAGTGGGCAAACAAATTATGCGTTCAAGTAAATATTGCCTATACTTGTGAACACAAAATCAACATTCCATTTTGAATTTCCATGCTGTTATAAGTGGCAGCCTATGTTGTACAATGTAGCGGCAGAATTTGCTTTGAGTAAACAATCAGAGAAAAGAACTGAATGGCTGTCACAAAGATGTGAGTATGATATTTCGAGATATGTTGAGCTGTGAAACACGTCGTGATTTTAACCTCCCTAAAGATTGAATTGTGATGCGAAGGACAGGTTAGAAGCGATATCACGGGTTTCGTGTGTTGCACGAGGAAATAGCCCTGGGTTAAACAGAATAGTGTTTACGAGTTGGAAAGATATAGCTGGTTTTGAACTAAGATATTCACGGCGTCTAAGATTCTCAACCGAGGAGGTTGTTTAGCGCGTGTCGGTCTTGTTCGGGGAACAAGCACTCCTTTTTCAGACGGATGATTTATTATGTTGAATAGTACAGGGCCGGACCAAATTCGTTTGAGGGGGAGGGGGGGGGTTCCAACTGAAGGCAGGGGTCCAGGGGCCGCCGAGGCACCGGTGGGGTGCAGGGGCAACGCCCCGCTGGGGGGTCTGGGGGGGCAAAGCCTCCCAGAAGCCGAGAAAATGTTGCATTTGTGAGGTCATTTTTTGGTCTTTCCTTGCAACTGGGAATCAAAATTACACATTTTCAACAGTAACAAAATACTTCAGATATTCATTTACCATAGTGGTTCAGTGGAATAATCCCAAGGACATATATGCCCAGTAAATAAGTCTGACAGGACTCTTTACTTTGAATACTTAAATTCAAGCAAACAAGCAATGATTACAACATCTGGAATACAAAGGAGAAGTGATATGAGAGATGTTGTATGATGAACAATGACACTATACTTCAGTGAGGCAACTGCCAAATGGATGGTGAATGATATTCCTCTACCTAGTGCACTTGTTTACCAATGGGAGTTGGGGGAAGAACTTAAAAAGTCCACATACTTTTTTTCTCTTCTCTGAGAGGTACATCGGATGGCAAGGGGAGGGGGTTCCGGAACCCAGGAACCCCCCCCCCCCCCCCCCCGATCCGGCCCTGTAGTATTGAAGCTTGAATATATGGCTGGAATGTAAACGGTAGTGTATGCAAAGTGCACTAAATGCCAATGTGAAGTTTTAAGAGGATTCTCGTTGAGATTGTATTACGTTTTTGTTGGGTAATTTCTTGAACATAAATGTTGTTACGCATTTCTGTTATGTTAAGATGGTGATGCTATGTATGGTAGTGTCATAAATGGATTAAGTGATCCATTAGATAAGTATAGCTTGGATATTGATTGTGGACGGAATGACATACATGGAATGATGTCAGAAGTACTTGTGTAATGTTTAGTTGTGAATGTAGAATGAACGAGAGAGATGATACACGACGGTTTAGAAAGAAGAGATGGTTTAAGAGAATGTTGTATTAAGACTTGAGTTAATTCTTTAGGAGTTTCCATGACGGTGTCCGAGGGTTGGACCTCACACTGGAGAGTTCGTGACGATGTCGGAACAGAGGCCACATCGGCGAAGATGGATGGACGGTGCAGTCCCCATCAACATGCACTGGTCGTTGAGACGAACCGGTACTTTTCGCAAAGGGCGAAGAGTGTTTCTCGGGGAGGAACGTGAGATATGCATAACAGCATCTATTAGGAGAGTTTCTCGGGGAGGAACGTGAGATATGGAAAACAGCATCTACATGGATTTCAGTGGTACAAGAGTGTGTAAAGGACGGCATGCAGTGAGAAATACGAACTCGTGAGTGTCTGTCAACATCCTCTCTTGTGTAGTAACCTAATACTGAGATAGTATGGTTACGGAAGTTTATTATAACATGTACCGTAATCCCATGTATGCAGTGATTGTGTGAATTGAACGGTTGTAACTGGAAAGTTGTATTTCTGTTTATTTGATGTGAATATTGTATTGCTTTTGTGAGGATAAATTAATAAGTCTGTATCCTCCAAATTCTGTGTGTGGAGTGTATTGAATTAGTGAAAGGAGTTAGATAGGGCAGAACACGCACGAGTAAAAAAATAACTCTCTAATTCCATATACCACTTCATGACAGTGAAGTTGTAAGTCCCCACCCGTGTCTATAGAGATTGAAATACATAGACCATATTATGGATAGTTTTTCTTCGCCTATAGAATACGAGGAGCGTCCTAGTTTAGGGTGACTGAATGAGTTTAATCTAAAAGCAGAATCTAAAACGTGTTTTAGGGGGATCTTATGAGAGAAATGTCAGAAGTGTGTATGTGGTGGTTGGGGGGGGGGAGTAATGTGTGTTAGTGTGTGTGTGTGTGCTTGTGTGCGTTTGTTTGTTTGAGTGTGTGTGTGTGTGTGTGTGTGTGTGTGTACACATGTGTTTGTATCTGTGCATGTACCTGCGTGTTTGCATGCGCACGTATGTTTGTGCATGTGAGTGCGAGAATAAAAACAAGTGTCTAAACATTGAACAACATACTTACCCAGGAAAATAAAACTGTGTTCATAGGTTCCTCCCGAATCAACAATCATACCTGGAGAGAAAAAAGAAACCCAATTAACTTTCTTATTCGGATTCTTTTCTGCGTTGTGCATGCAGGTTCAAAAAGACTTTTTGTTCATGCAAAGACGGAGAAAGAACAGTATTTCTGGCGATTGAGAGGGTGGAGAGAGAGAGAGAGAGAGAGAGAGAGAGAGAGAGAGAGAGAGAGAGAGAGAGAGAGAGACAGACAGACAGACATATATACAGATATACAGACAGACATCAAGACAGAGAGAGACACACATTCAGAAAGACAGATAGACAGAGGTTGCGGATATTGGTAAATTAGTGGTTCTTTGCAGTTTCTTTACCGATAACAAACGGTCCCTTAAACATGTGTGATAGGGTGGTGTGGAAGGGGGGGATAGGCCAGGAAGCATAAATGAGACGCCAAGACAGAGGTTGCGATAACGTGACTTTTACTTAACGTATACCAGAAAGCAAACACCAGAAAGTAGACACGTACACCAGAAAGTAGTGTAGAATCTCCTCAGTGAGCACACGTAAAAGGAACACAAAACCTGCTGCTGACGATAGTCGCGAAACACAAGAGCACAGGTTTCGGAATTCAGTTACAACCACAAGTCGACCGATTACAACTTCGCGACAACTTTGGTCAGCACTTCGACCGTTCACGTCAACCGACACAATCGGAGCAACACACAGCTCGCAGTGTCACAAATCGCGTTCTCTGCTCTACTACTAAATGTTCAGTCTTTTAAAGGCTGGTCACTTCCGATCCCCTGTGGCGATAAGCCAATATGAAGGCTACCCGGTGTCAGACAACGGGGGGTGTCGTCTTAAGATTGCCTGCCAAATGAAAGGGATCGTTAATAATAATAATAATAATGGAAACTTATAGAGCGCTTACCTAGAAGCTATAAGCGCTTTACAATGACATTGCTATACACATGTACAAAACCAAAATACAGCATTAAGACACAAAAAGAACAGGAGTACAAAAGCAAATTCATCGTTTAAATCCATGCAGTCACAAACAAACACACGCGTGCGCACGCACATACGCGTGTGCATACACACACACATGCTATCACCACACACATGCACAGATACACACAGACACACAGACATACGTTCACACACACACACACACACGCACACACACACACACACACACACACACACACACGCATACAGACAGGCGCACACACATACATACAACACACACACATACACATGCACTCACACATGAATACTAATATACCTACACAATCTGCATACAGAGGCAGAGAGCCGTGTCGGTGTCACGCACCGGAAATATTACGCACACCGGATAAGGCTCATTAGATTACAACCAGTTACGAAGAAGGGGGGGGGGTAAGAGACTAAAACCTCCAAGCCACCTGGCATCTTCTATGATGTACCCTGTCAAAAGAAATGACACCCACTTGACAAAACGCCGAGTCCAACGATACCCAGACAGTCTGGCGGCACATTACATAACGACCACCTAAATCTGAGATAAGAGGTTAGAAAGGAATCCGGTCAAGAGTCTACCCTACGATAGTAATCACACAATAATCCTAGCGGGAGACACAACTTGGGTCAGGGGAAGATAATAGACAGGGGAGGCAACTGGGTCGGGCAGGAGATAATTACAGAAAAAGACTGGGTACGCCACTTGACTACACATGCTATTCTCTGAACTGGAGTGTTCCACTTTTGAACACACTATGTGTTGGCCTAACCAGTTTTGAACACACTATGTGTTGGCCTAACCAGTTTTGAACACACTATTTGTTGGCCTAACCAGTTTTGAACACACTATTTGTTGGCCTAACCAGTTTTGAACACACTATTTGTTGGCCTAACCAGTTTTGAACACACTATTTGTTGGCCTAACCAGTTTTGAACACACTATTTGTTGGCCTAACCAGTTTTGAACACACTATTTGTTGGCCTAACCAGTTTTGAACACACTATTTGTTGGCCTAACCAGTTTTGAACACAATATGTCTTAGTTACTAATTCTACTAGCAAACGTTGCACACATCGTAAACACTAGTGTAAACTGACACCACGTGTGCAACTTTTTCTGGGAGAATGATGTACTACTAATTTGACAATGTTTTCAAAACTGGTTACAAGAAGTGAGTTCAAAAGCCGGAGGAGCATCCCGGATTTCAGTCTACACACACACGCACACACACATAACTGACCAGCCATAGGAGGTCCTGCCACCCAGCCAATCCCCATCATAAAGATTAGGACCCCGTAGGCTGCAGGAAGTGACGTCACATCCACCAACTCCATAGTCAACACGTTGATCAGCGTAACGAATCCGCCCGTGGATAGGCCAAAAATGGAAGCAAAAACCATTTGTCCCAGGTAGGTGTCCGAATACAAGGGGAACAAACTAGTGGCAGCACCGCACAAGGCCATCAACCCCACGCTCAGCGCGAAAGAATTTACACGCGATGACGTCAGCAGCAGACCGGAACCTAATCTGGAAACGAGGCTGAAGATGCCAGAGCCGACGAAAAGTGTGGCAGCTTCATGTGAAGTTGTTCCGTGAGTTCTAGAATATTCTGGAAGATGGAGATACACCCCAGACATATTTATTGCAGCGCATAGATAGTTCATGCAATGACTGAGGAAAGCAAGGTTTCGCAAGAGCGGTAACATGCTGTTAAACTTGGCTGAGAGATTCGAAACGAAGCAAGATTGCTTCTTTTCGCTTGAGGCTTCAGCTTCAAGTATTTGTATTTTATCTAATTCCTTTTGTGAGCTATGGACACCGCGTGGCTGGTAAGGCTTCTGGAGTACGTTTTTGGAGTCTGCTTCCTCTTGAACATATGTGTTTGAAGTTTTGTCATTTGAATCGGACATTCTCTGATCTTTGTTGATCAAGTAAGGTTTCTGATTGAATACTTTTTTATTCGAGTCTTCGTCAGTTCTTTCTTTTGAATCGAGCAGTTGCTCAGACTCGGCACTCGCGCCTGTTTCTGATTCTGAATTTGTTCTGCACTGTAAATTCCAATGCTCAATCTCTATGCCTTTTGCTACCTTTTCAGAAACAGCATCACATTTTTCTTTGGGGATGAAGACAGTAGATTCAGAATATTTCACACAGTCATTTTCACATCTTTCCCCATTCAAATTCAATGCAGATTTGTCGCTCGGTTTGGTGGCGTCACTGTCACCGTGACTAACGGCTTCACTGTTCCCATTGGGAATAAAGATAACTATATCCAGGGGTGACTTCCCTTTAAATGTCTTCTCGTCAGGTTCTTGAAGTAGCTTGGGAAACTTCTCTCTCCTCCCTCCTTTTCCTTCGTGATGTGTTGGGCGGTACAGCATTCCGAACACAGAACAGTGGAAAGCAAAGGCGGCGATCAGCAGAAAAGCCCCTTGGAGGCCGTACACATCTATCATCCTCTGGGTGGTGAGAGAGCCGGTCAGAATCCCGATGGCCATCCCGGACACGGAAACACCCGAAGCTAGGGCACGGAATCTGTCGAAGTAGAACGTGACGATCATCAGCGTCGGCGAATAACACAGGCCAAGTCCCAAGCCTGCAAAGAAAAATGAATGAATTAGATCGACAGGTGTGTTTACTGGGGCATTAGTTGAGGAATTCAGCCCTAAAACTAATTATTACAGCAGATCCACTAATTTCTAACCAGTAGGTAACACTTTCGAGCTAGCAATTGGTTCTATAAAATAACGAGGGCGGGGTCACATGCAGAGGCTCCGCCCACAATAACACACTTACCAGCGATTAGTCCATACGTGAAGACAAGCTGCGTGACTGACGTGGCAAAGGCGGAGACAGTGAAACCGACAAGGAGACACACCCCGCCCAACACGACGCTGACTCGACAACTGTAGCGATGAACCAGCCAACCAGCAACCGGAGCTGCAACAGATTTGTTCAGTTATATTACACAAGTTTGGTTAGTGAAAAGTATCTCATTTTACTAAAGCTCTTTATGCTTAACTTTAGCGTTGTAAATTCAGAGGCGGTTTTCTACTCAGTGCAATTTAAGGATCTGAAATTAAAGCCACCCCCCGTCTCCCGTAAACCATCTGTTTCTGATCACTGACCTCCCCGACCCTTGACATACAGTACAGACATACTGTACCATTCCATTCTTTCCATACCATCCCGAAGAAGGCAGTTACATGCCGAAATATTGATTTAAACTTACCTAACCTGGTTACTGGTGTGTTTTCTTTTTATCTAAAAGTACAAACATACTTCCATTTGAACCCTCACCGAACGGGAACATCCTGGATGCTTTCCGTTGAGAGTGAGACATTTTCAAAGAATTTATTTCGTGCAGTTAGAAAGGAAGTACATTAAAACAAATCGGAAGCCTCGTTTTGGCGCAAGACCTAACTTTTAAAAACTAACTAATAAATTGACAGCTGGTTTATACAAACATTGTTAAAACACCAACGAATTATTTTATCGTCAAAACGAAGTCAGTACAGTTCGAAATGTTAAACGTTAGAAAGGATGTACAGTGGTACCTGTGATGTGTGGCCCCTCTGATGAGAGGACACCTCCCTTAAAAGGATACATTCTGAGGTCCCTTTGTCTATTATCTCTACCAAAATATACCTGTCATGACAGGCCACCTGCAATGTAGGGACACGTTTAGCTGGTCCCAAGGGTGTCCTTTCATCACAGGTACCACTCACGGTATGTCAAGCACACACACACACACACACACACACACACACACACACACACACACACACACACACACACCTACACACACACACACACTCATACATACACACACACACACACCTACACACACACCACACACACACACACACACACACACACACACACACACACACACACACACACACACACACACACACAGGTCCCCCGAGTACAGAAGAGAACGAGTTACCTCCCAGCATTTGTAGACTGGAGTATACCGCCCCGACCCATGCTGTGGTGGTGACGTCATCCTGGAACTTGATGAGCAGTTCCACATGAATGACACCCACGAAGTAGACCAGAACGCCAGTGACGTAGTTGCAACCGACACTAGCCAGCAAAATCACCCAAGCGTACCTAGAATCAACCGTTGTGTTCACCGTCATGCTGGATATGCTGAGGACGGGTTCAAATCCAGGCAGCGCCTGGTAGGTTAAGGGTGGAGATTTTTCCGATCTCACAGGTCAACTTATGTGAAGACCTGCTAGCGTTTAATCACAAGAAGCTGTTCTTTATTGAGCCTGAAGTCGACTTTGCACAGCCTTCGCGAAGTCTTTTTGCCGAAAATCCAGTGCTGAAGCTTCGTGCCCCAGCCAGCTTCGCGAATTCAACTTCGCTCAAATAATCTGAGGCTGTACTTTCACTCAGCTTATGCTATGCTCACTTGGTTTTTCTGTCCCCAGAAGTAATAATAATAATAATAATACGAATATTTATAACGCGCACATATCTCACCAACAGGCGACTCAAGGCGCACATACACTCATTCACACACACGGAGACTTAAAGTCACCAACACACACACACACCATCAACCATTAAAATATGTATAGTTATTCAGGGTGGGATGGGGTGGGCAGTGTAGAATGCATGGATTATGTGGAAAAAAGGAATGTCTTGAGTGCAGATTTGAATGATTCGAGGGACTGTTGTTGACGGAGGGGGAGAGGTAGTGTGTTCCATTGGCTAGGTGCTTGGAAAGAAAATGAGCGTTGACCTGCTGTTTTGAGTTTGGTGTGGGGGATGTTGAGCTTGAGGGAGTCGGCAGATGATCTGAGTGCTCGTGAAGGGACATAGAGAGAGAGAGAGAGAGAGTCGGAGAGATAGGCAGGGGCGAGACCATGGAGGCATTTGTAGGTGAGAGTGTTGATTTTGTATGTGATACGGGCAGGAACGGGCAACCAGTGGAGCTGATTTAGGAGGGGGGTGATATGATCTCCCTTTTTCTTTCGTAAGACTTAAGTAGTGTCCATTTGGGACATAACGTGGTTACATGCTAGGAGTTCACTCAGCCTAAGCAAACAGAACGCAGCGTCGAGTCCCACGTAGTGAGGCGGCGCCCCGTTCGCTTATGGGCAGAATATACCTGCGCAGTTTCAGCGGCACAGACGACGCACGGCCTATTATTTATGTCGCGATAGTGATTATGACGAGTACTTGGCCTGTTTTCCTTTCATGCAACGTGTTGCGGGCTGGGATAATCTGCAGTGCGTCGTCGGTCCTGCTGAAGTTACATATGCCAGCCAAAGTATGTCAGTGTTGTGTTTTGCTTGAAGATGAGCTTCCTCAAAGCCGGATTAATCACTGTGCAGATCTTTTCAAGTGAAACAGCTCACACGCTGGCTTTGACAAATGTGTGCGTCCAGCAGCGGGGACCTTCGAAGAAAGCTGAGCTATCGAGGAACCTTCACGCTGTTCGCAGATGGATCCTCGATGTCTCTGGGGTGCCCGTATGCTCCGGACTTTTTAAAGGTGCCCGGATGAGTTTTGGCAAAACTGTCCTTTTGTCACCTGATATATACAAAGAAAATATCGAATACAATAAAATATATATAATCAAGTTTTTTTATGACTATTTTTTTCTTTCTCACGCACTCACACACACACACACACACACACATGCTCCCTCTCTCCCTCCCTCCCCCTCCCCCTTCTTTTCTTTCTCACGCACACACACACACACACACACACACACACACACACACACACACACACACACACACACACACACACACACACACACACACACACTCTCTCTCCCTCCCTCCCCCTCCCCCTCCCCCTTCCCCCCCCCCGACCCAGACACACACGCAGGCACAGACATTACACACTTCCGAGTGTACAGATCGATAAGCTGCAGAACAAGGACAACAAATAGCATTATGCTATCACAACACTAAACTAGTATTGTCTAAATTCTAACATAAAGATAACCGAAACAACAACACAACAGTCATGTACTTTTCAGCAACAACATTATGACATAGGGGAAGGGTCCCTAATATGGACCACTTTTTACATTTAGTCAAGTTTTGACTAAATGTTTTAACGTAGAGGGGGGAATCGAGACGAGGGTCGTGGTGTATGTGCGTGTGTGTGTGTGTGTGTGTGTGTGTGTGTGTGTGTGTGTGTGTGTGTCTGTCTGTCTGTCTGTCTGTCTGTGTGTGTGTGTAGAGCGATTCAGACTAAACTACTGGACCGATCTTTATGAAATTTGACATGAGAGTTCCTGGGTATGAAATCCCCGAACGTTTTTTTCATTTTTTTGATAAATGTCTTTGATGACGTCATATCCGGCTTTTCGTGAAAGTTGAGGCGGCACTGTCACGCCCTCATTTTTCAACCAAATTGGTTGAAATTTTGGTCAAGTAATCTTCGACAAAGCCCGGACTTCGGTATTACATTTCAGCTTGGTGGCTTAAAAATTAATTAATTACTTTGGTCATTAAAAATCTGAAAATTGTAAAAAAAAATAAAAATTTATAAAACGATCCAAATTTACGTTTATCTTATTTTCCATCATTTTCTGATTCCAAAAACATATAAATATGTTATATTTGGATTAAAAACAAGCTCTGAAAATTAAATATATAAAAATTATTATCAAAATTAAATTGTCGAAATCAATTTAAAAACACTTTCATCTTATTCCTTGTCGGTTCCTGATTCCAAAAACATATAGATATGATATGTTTGGATTAAAAACACGCTCAGAAAGTTAAAACAAAGAGAGGTACAGAAAAGCGTGCTATCCTTCTTAGCGCAACTACTACCCCGCTCTTCTTGTCAATTTCACTGCCTTTGCCATGAGCGGTGGACTGACGATGCTACGAGTATACGGTCTTGCTGAAAAATGGCATTGCGTTCAGTTTCATTCTGTGAGTTCGACAGCTACTTGACTAAATGTTGTATTTTCGCCTTACGCGACTTGTTTCTTGTTTTCGATAAATACCTTTGATGACGTCATATCCGGCCTTTTGTAAAAGTTGAGGCGGCACTGTCACACCCTCATTTTTCAATCAAATTGATTGAAATTTTGGCCAAGCAATCTTCGACGAAAGCCGAACTTCGGTATTGCATTTCAGCTTGGTGGTTTAAAAATTAATTAATGACTTTGGTCATTACAAATCTGAAAATTGTAAAAAAAAAATAAAAGATTATAAAACGATTCAAATTTACGTTCATCTTATCCTTCATCATTTTCTGATTCCAAAAACATATAAATATGTTGTATTTTGATTAAAAACAAGCTCTGAAAATAAAAAATATAAACATTATGATCAAAATTAAATTTTTGAAATCAATTTAAAAACACTTTCATCTTATTTCTTGTCGGTTCCTGATTCCAAAAACATATATATATGATATGTTTGGATTAAAAACACGCTCAGAAAGTTAAAACGAAGAGAGGTACAGAAAAGCGTGCTATGCTTCTCAGCGCAACTACTACCCCGCTCTTCTTGTCAATTTCACTGCCTTTGCCACGAGCGGTGGACTGACGATGGTATATGCTGAAAAATTGCATTGCGTTCAGTTTCATTCTGTGAGTTCGACAGCTTGACTAAATGTTGTATTTTCGCCTTACGCGACTTGTTTTGGTTT
Organism: Littorina saxatilis; assembly: GCF_037325665.1. NCBI lineage: Eukaryota > Metazoa > Mollusca > Gastropoda > Littorinimorpha > Littorinidae > Littorina > Littorina saxatilis. The sequence goes on from NC_090258.1 coordinate 37,672,913, forward strand.
TGTGAATCGCGTCAGAGCTGGAAAAAAAAATCTAAGCTCCGCCCATTTCGCTATTCCTCAGAGCTGGATCATCGATTAAACGAATTTATTAATTTTGAGAGAAATCTAGGTGCAATCTGTAACTTTTTTGACGCCAAAATATTGCTGTTGTATTGCTCCAGCTTCCCAATAGGGTTTCGTTGGTCTGTGTTAGTCTGTATCGAGCATAACCACGATAATGCACCAAAATGTCCACTTTTTGACATAACTGACCAATTATTGCCATATCTATTCCTTGAAGCATCTAGTAGCCTACTTGTGGTAATACCGCAACACCGTGCCCTAGTGGTAAGGCGTTCGCCCAGTGAGCGGGAGGTCGTGGGTTCGAACCCCGGCCGGGTCATACCTAAGACTTTAAAATTGGCAATCTAGTGGCTGCTCCGCCTGGCGTCTGGCATTATGGGGTTAGTGCTAGGACTTGTTGGTCCGGTGTCAGAATAATGTGACTGGGTGAGACATGAAGCCTGTGCTGCGACTTCTGTCTTGTGAGTGGCGCACGTTTGTTACGCGTGATTGTTCTGAAAAGTGACTATTACATGATTGTTCTGAAAGTCTACTATTTATTTCATCGTAAACATGTAAGCCCTCATACGTGATTGTTCTGAAAGTTTACTAATTTACATGATTGTTCTGAAACTCTACAAAAGGTAAACTTGCTTCACCCGTGAAGTGTTGTCAGATATGGAACAATATGTATACCCCAGCCCAACGAAGTTGGAGGGGGGTATACTGGATTCACTTTGTCCATCTGTCTGTGTGTATGTTTGTATGTATATGGAACAATATTTTGATACAATGATACTAAATCTTTAGTGATATTGATATTTATACCCCAGCCCAATGAAGTTGGAGGGGGTATACTGGATTCACTTTGTCCGTCTGTCTGTGTGAATGTCTGTATGTAAATAGAACAATATTTTGATACAATGATACTAAATCTTAAGTGAAATTGATATTTATACCCCCGCCCAATGAATAAAAACTCAACAAATAATACGTTTCATACATTGAACATGTCTTCTTTATTGTTCTCAACTCAAAATTCAAATTAAATGTCCAAAGACAAAAATTATTTATAATCTTCAAAAATGTAATGATTCTTCTTGAGTATTCCCAACTCAAAATTCTAATTACAGGTTTAAAGGGACACATAGAAACTTTTGATTTTCCCTCTTTGCTATGCTTAGGTGGCTAGGTCACCAAAATGGACCGAAAGGCATGGCAAAGAGGGAAAATGGAAGCTAATTTTTGCCCCTTTAAAGACGAAAGGCACAACAAATAATTTTCACAAATGAAACTTTTATTTTTTTTATGAACTAAAAATTCAAGTGGAGAGGGGATGAGAGACGTGAGGAGATGGCCGGGGTTGCGAGATGGGTGGGGAGTCTGGGCAAAAAAGTTCTTGCACGCGAGACAATATACAAGTTTCTTTTTGTGTGTGTGTGTGTGTGTGTGTGTGTGTGTGTGTGTGTGTGTGTGTGTGTGTGTGTGGGGGGAGGGGTATTTTGTTTATCAACTCTCTCTGTCACGATTTAGTGACATGGATCGAGAAAGGAACACTCTGTTGGGTGCCTTTCTCAAATTACGATGAAAAGCGCCTGGGCTTGTTCGGGCTATTTTCTGCTGACCGAGCTTAGCACGGGAAATACGTTTTCCTGCACGCCTGGCTGGCATGCGAGGGGTGATATTTTGATACAGGGGTTCCACGTGCGTGATTTTGCTTGCTTGGCGAAATCGACGGTAACTGATCTGGATACGGGACACGTGGAGTCACGTGATGTTTTTTCAAGGTTGTTTGGGGAAGACATGAGTGGACACTCGAACACAGGGCAGCGACAGAGAAGGATCGTTTTTCCTCCATCCTAAAGTTAGATGGTCTTCTACACGTGGTGATTTATTATTTTAAGTCAGCGTGCCGTTCTGCATGGTACAGTAGGGCTTTACGGAACTACGAAGGAGAGAAAACTTTTCGCTGTTATAGCTGTGCTGTCAACAAGGTTGACAGGTTTTGATTCTTGGCTGAGCGGGGGATTTTCCCACGCATAAAGTATTTCAGCAAGAAGGGGATGGCGGTATTTTCGTCGACGGACGGAAGCCATTCAAAAGGGAGCGGATTCGCTTAAAGGAGAGCTACTTACATTAGGCTGTTGAGGTAATAAATCATTATTTAACGCTGTTGACGAGTCTGTGTTTGTGGAATGAAATACTCTCTGTTGTTCTTTCCAGGTTAGCGCATAATTTGCTCTTTGTGACGCTAAAATAATAATCTGTATATGGCTTTTGCAGATATGGAGAGAAGGAAGGAAAATGGCTGATTTGTTGTTGTAAAAGTTCGTTTGTGCAGGCCCACGTTGCTCGATGAAATATGTAAAGGTGACATGTTTGAAGGTGGAGGGTGAAGGGTAGCGTGGAATGTTTAGTGCACCGATGCTTTTTGTTGCAGCCTACTTTCTACGCTACGTGATTGACCTAGCTACTTATATGCTGTAACCGGGTCATCGCTGTTGCTGTCTTGCTGTATGCTGTTACTGCTGCTGGGATAACCGGTGAGGCCGTCATCGTCTGCAGGGGTCTTCCGGCAGGCAGTGACGTCACCTACACGACACCCGTTGTCTTCAGCAGCTGAGTGAGGCGCCTGATTTTCCCACGATTCCCTGCTTCGTTCCACGCCAACCGACACTCCAATCAACGAAGCAGTAGTGGGGAAGGACTATTTACGGGTCGCCCACTCCCTAACGAAAAGCTAAATGCACCATGCCATTGCGCCTTTAACCACCAAGTCACCTTGTGTATTTGTGATTATATTTGAGTGGTGACGACGTGGGGTGTGTGACACCTGCATTTAACCAGCGCTTTTGCATAACCGGCTATCTTTCTTATCTATACACGGGGTCAGCGTCATGTTATTATCATTTTCTAAACTTTAACTGGCATTTTTGTCAGTGACCTATATTTTACGTTGTGAACGTAAAACATCTTTTGGAGTGAAGTCTCGAAGTATATAAACAGGCGTCTGAAACTTATACTTTTGTTGATTCTATCTATTTGTATGACTGCGAGAGTGGATCGTGGTGTGGTTAGTTATAGTTAGTAGTAACTAACCGTTCATAATCACCTTATGTGATATATTGAAACGTGACACACTCTCTCTCTCTCTCTCTCTCTCTCTCTCTCTCTCTCTCTCTCTCTCTCTCTCTCTCTCTCACTCTCTCACTCTCTCTTTCTCTCTCTCTCACACTCTCTCTGTCCCCCTCTCTCTCTCTCTCTCTCTCTCTCTCTCTCTCTCTCTCTTTCTCCTCTCTCTCTGTGAATATTTTTGTCATCCTAAATATTGGGGGGGGGGGGGGGGCAAAAAGACATGTTTGCCCCCCCCCCCACACCAGGAACAGCAGCTGCCCCCCCCCCCCACCCAGTTTCCGATGCCAGTGCACTGAGTACATACGCACACACACACAACACATACACACACATGAAAGCTAAATTTATTAGCACATCTCTGTTTTCAGTGACACTTGTTTTTTTTATAACACAACAACCACCAGAATTTTGTATATAAATTATTCAAATGGTTTGATAAAGTGTCAGTTGATATGAACAAACCTCTCCCACCCCCAACACCTAAAAAAAGGGAGTGGAGAGACGGATCAACTCAAACACACATCTGAAGCTGTCGCGCACACAGAAGACGGATCAACTCAAACACACTTCGCTGGGCAGGGGTATTATTGTTCCATATCTGACTACATTTCACGGGTGAAGCAAGTTTACCTTTAGTAGAGTTTCAGAACAATCATGTAAATTAGTAAGATTTCAGAACAATCACGTATGAGGGCTTACATGATTACGATGAAATAAATAGTAGACTTTCAGAACAATCATGTAATAGTCACTTTTCAGAACAATCACGCGTAACACACGTTAAATGTCAAAGCAGCACCGCCCTGATATCACCCTTCGTGGTGGACTGGGCGTTAAGCAAACAAACAAACAAACAAACCGTGATGATGAAGAATATTCCTGTCCTGCAGGCACAAAGCGAAGCCACTTAAGGACTAGCCTGTAGAAAACACAAACCATCAATACAGGCTTAAAGTTCCAGGTCACGTGTAATCAACCATGTACAGGCTGGCACCACGTGGTGTCCTCAAACCGGGCAAGAAAACTATGACCCAGTCAACTGCAACTAAGCGTGACTCTATTAAAACGGCGCCAGAAATAATGCACGAACTGTTAAGTACTATTCACACGGTCAGGGCGACGGGTGACGCAATATCTACAGGTCTTTGCTACACGTTCGATCATCTAGAACACTGTAATACCATCAGTGCTGTTTTCATAAAACGCTCTGACAGATCTATATCAATGAAAGTTTGAGGAAGTAACTTTACCTATAATTATAACCATAATGTTTTTGTAAAGGGCTCAGACTTTCAACAAGTCCAGGGGGTATGTATCAGCGAGGTAAATATGTGCCTTCCAAAAGTAAGTGCAGTATATGCACCATATTGTCTTTGGACCGATAAAGTTCCACCGAAGGAGTCCGTGTACCCCAAACAAATTAAAGCTGGAGGTCCAGGGACCCTCTTTGTTGAGGGACGCTCACTCAACTGTATATATTTATATCTTTTTAAAACAACTTTCATTCAACTTTAGTTAGTTTAAACTTGAAGTCGCTCGGTAGTCGCTGAGACCAAGTCGCTCGGTAGTCGCTGAGACCAAGTCGCTCGGTAGTCGCTGAGACCAAGTCGCTCGGTAGTCGCTGAGACCAAGTCGGCGAAATGTCTGCCATGTGAACGGTCCCGACGATTTACTTGTGATTGAGTCAGTTCCGCGGTTTACTAGCGACTTGGAAACTCAGTTGAGCGCTGCTCCACTTCTCAGCGATTTACAAGCGACTTGGCGGGTTAGGCCGGTCTAGCCGGAAAACAACGAATGCGCCCGAATGCGCAAGTCAACCGAGAATCGTTGCCTAAACTATGAGCAACAGCGCTCTTCACGTGGGTAGCGATGTTCAGCTGATTTGGTTCTGACAAAAAACGCTTGAAAATTGACGGAAAGTTGATTGTAAGCCTGCCGTGTGAACAGCACTTAAAACGGCTTGCAAAGATCTTTGTAGTCAGGGATAAGAACACACCGGATAAATATAGCTACAGCGTGTTTTGCAGTCACACCATGAAAGCTACGGTCCTCATAACATGCAGAAGGGTAGTAGGTATAGAAATATCACTTGAACAGCTTCCCAAAATACATGATGTAACTAAAGTTACCGTAAAGGAGGACCGTAGCTTTTGTGTTATGACTGCAAAACACGCTGTAGCTATTTATCCGGCGTGAACAAGCCAAGTATAGGTGTCGCCGCCGTCACTGCATGGAGATTGCGGAGCGACCGACCGATTACCGAGTACGAAATCAAGACAAAAATGACATCCTTTGTATCGTCTCGGACTGCTGGTACAACACCCCTCACGGACTATAGTCCTCGTGGGACGAACTGTTATGTTTCATCAACCGGGATGTTACACTGCCAGTTTGAGACAAACTCAAAAAATGATGATTTAAAAAAAATCTCAAATAGGTTTATTATCTTCTTGTTCTTCTTCTTCTTGTTCTTCTTCTTCTTGTTCTTCTTCTTCTTGTTCTTCTTGTTCTTGTTCTTCTTGTTCTTGTTCTTCTTGTTCTTGTTCTTGTTCTTGTTCTTGTTCTTCTTCTTCTTCTTCTTCTTCTTCCGCGTTCCAGAATTTTCTGGTTACGTGTGAGCTCGTTTGCCCATTTGGGTTCCCCACACTATTCTCAGAGCAGTCAGCTTCACTTCGCTTTCGTTGAGTAGGCATGCTGGGTATTTTCGTGTTTCCATAACCCACCGAACTCTGACATGGATTACAGGATCTTTTCCGGGCGCACTTGGTCTTGTGCTTGCGTGTACACACGAAGGGGGTTAAGTCACTGGCAGGTCTGCACATAAGTTGACCTGGGAGATCAGAAAAATCTCCACTCTTAACCCACCAGGCGGCAGCGACCGGGCCGGATTCGAACTCACGACCTCCCGATTAGGAGGCCGATGTCTTACAAGTACGTCACTGCGCCCGTCTATTATCTGTATCAAAAGTATTTGTCTGTCTGTCCACTTGAGGACCGCTTGTCGTGTAACGTTTTGTTTTGTCATAATGTAACATACCATTCTTGTTCTTATATTCTAAATTTTGGAACGTTGGCAGTCTATCTGTTTTTCAATTTAAAAAAACGACGGAATCATCTTCTTCATGGTTTCGTACTCGCTATTAGTTACCGCCGCAACCTGTACCATGCTACCATTCTCCCCGCTGTAAAGGCGTAAAGTGAACAATTATTCCCCCAGAGCTCGCGCCCATTAGCTCGCCGGTGTAACACGAGAAAATTACTCCCACGAGATTTTTACTCCGGAGTAAAAATTTCGTACGAAAATTGTACTCCCTTTACGAAAATAAAAGACTCCCCCATAACACGAGAAAATTACTTCCAACGACAGGTGTGTTCCAAGTCAACATTTCGGTCGAAAATTTTACTCCCCTGACGAATAAACAACGAATAAATTATTCCACCCTAACACGAGCAATTTAGTGCCCACGCCAGGAGTACGCAACTTTTACTCCCCTGTCTCCTGTGGTGGAAGGGGTGGAGGGAGGGTATAGCGCGACAATTGTTTGCGCGAGATCACATATTGGCATTATCCCTTCGCCCGTATCCCATTTTCGCGTAGGAGATTTTTACTGGAATTAAAAAAATTGGGGAGTCAAAATTTCGTGGAGGGAGTAATTTTTTCGTACCTTGGGGAGTTCTTTTCTCGTACGAAAGGTGTACTCGGAGTAAGAATTTCGTACGAAATTTTTACTCCGGAGTAAATTTTTCGTGGAGTAAAAATGTCGTGTTACACCGGCTCGAGCTCCCAAATGCAGATCAATAAAAACACCCGCTACACACAATGATGCCTGTGACACATTTCTCTTTCCATTTCTACAGGCTTCCTGCCATGTTGGAGCATTTTTATTGTGGAAAACTCGCAGTAGTTCCTTCGCAAAGATTGTTTTCAAGTTTAAAATTGACTGAGTCACGTTCCATGAGATGGGGTAAATGACACTTCCCTAAGTTTTCGGTGTAATCGATTCGACTCTCAATCTCTGATCTGCCTAGACTTTTACAGGGAATAAGAACATTCCTCTACTTGGACTCATACCTAAAAAGCCGGCAACGCCCTGCGCAAAGCGGTGGATTTGTATAATTCATTTATAACTATAATTTGAATTAATTTCTCCACGGACACTAGTGGCAATCTGTGAAAGCGGGAAGCACCCAGGCTGTTTATTTTTGGTAGGTGTCTGTGTGGAGGGATAGTCTTCAAGGCTTGGCTTGGTGTACAAGCAGAAGGGGCTTCCAACATGAGGCAGAGAGAGGTACAGGGGCTGGCAAGATGCTGTTGAAATTTAGGATTTGAACGGAGTACTTTGGGTCTCCCTTTGGGAGAAAAAAAGTCAATTTGCCGGGTAAGGGGGGGGGGGTGGGGGTGGGGGGTGTCTTCCGGAATCTAACACCCCCCACCTCCCCCGCTAGATCCAGCTCTCGTCTTGACCAGTGAAAAAGTCTGTACAGGTCTGAGCTGGTAAGCTAAAAATCTTTTTACCGGGAGGACTGCATCTTTAATTTGACTGACACAGCTGTGACGTGGGCTACTTCAAACGCCATTCAGAATATTCGCTCGACCAGAAGAGCCACTTGGCAATAAACGAGATGTATCATACAAAAGAATTTGTGTTAAGTTTATTTTGCTTCGAAAGTTGAATTACTCGGCTTTGCAATTGTGAAAGAAATAGAGAGAGAGAGAGAGAGAGAGAGAGAGAGAGAGAGAGAGAGAGAGAGAGAGAGAGAGAGAGAGAGAGAGAGAGAGAGAGAGAGAGGTGGGTATGTATATGAGGGTGCGGGTATGAATATGTGGTTTTGGATATGTGTGTGCAGATGTGTGAATTTTATGTGTACATATTCAAAACTTGCTCGCGCCTAACAATGACATCAATCTCCCGTAAACCATCACAGAGCTCCCCGAGCGTCTACATACAGTACAAGCATACTTCCATTTGAACGCTCACCGAACGGGAACATCCTGGCTGCTTTCTGTCGAGCGTGAGAAATTTTCAAAGAATTTATTTTCGTGGACTTGGTCTTCTACAACAATGGCGCCTCGTTTTGGTGCTGGACAGCTGTTATGATACCGGAAATCACGCCCGGACAGTAAGCCTCCCGTAAACCATCACAGATACTGTCAGGCTTTCACACACAGTACAAACACCCTTCCATTTGAACGCTCACCAAACGGGAATATGCACTTTAGCTGAGTTTGTTTTAGCATTTTCAGAACTTGTCTCGGCAACTTCGTCCATGTTTACAATCGACACCGGATATGACATCCCCCTGATTTCTGAAAGGCCATGTTAGCGTAGGTTCCTAAATGCGAGAGGCCGCTACCTCGTAAAAGAGAGAAAGAGCGGAGAGAGAGCTAGTTGGCGGTCCAGGATAAATGGTCTATGGTGTGGTGTATACAGCATTACAATAAACAACATAAAACGTAAGAACATAAATAAAATATCGAGGCGCAAATAGTTCACTCATAACAGTCAAGCTCAGGACGACAATAGCAAAACAAATCTCTCTCTCTCTCACACTCTCCATTTATATCACATTAAGTCACAAGCAGACGCGCGGGCTCATAGGCGCATGGAATCAATATATATATATGTTAAAAGTTGCTTAAAAATGAATCCAGATCCAAACAACATCACATCATCCAGGTATATATTTAGGTTATATCATAAGGAACGATGTACAACTGTATCAGTGTCATATCACATATAATTATTTTCCATTCCAACATCAAAAATACTCAACACTATGAACAGCAACACAGAAATCTTATAATACTGACTTATGATAATGATAATAATAATTAGACACTATTGCACAACTAATTCATGCAGTCCCACACTTGTCGGCGATTAATGTGTGTCCAGCTGTGCTCCAGGCCTTTCGCTAAACACTTATGATTAATTATCAATTAATCCACATTCGGTTTGTCATTTCAACAGCTGCGTCAAAACAACACTTTAGTGTCCTCAGTTTTCCCCATTTTGTACATTCTTTTGAGGGAATATTATATTGATCTGACCGTGTGTGTGTTTTTGTGTGTGTGTGTGTGTGTGTGTGTGTGTGTGTGTGTGTGTGTGTGTGTGTGTGTGTGTGTGTGTGTGTGTATGTGTTTTTTTTTTCTCATGTTTTTTGTTTTGGAGGGGGGGGGGGGGTGTTCTGACGACGTTGACTTCTCTTCTTCTTCTTCGTGCATAGGCTTAGACTAACACGTTCACTCATGCTTTTAGCACGAGTGGATTTTTACGTGTATGATCGTTTTTACCCCGCCATTCAGGCAGCATACGCCGATTTCGGGGAAAGCATGCTGGGTATTTTCGTGTTTCTATAACCCACCGAACTCTGACATGGATTACAGGATCTTTACCGTGCGCATTTGGTCTTGTGCTTGCGTGTACACACGAAGGGGGGGGGGGGGGGGGGTTAAGTCACTAGCAGGTCTGCACATAAGTTGACCTGGGAGATCGGAAAAATCTCCACTCTTAACCCACCAGGCGGCAGCGACCGGGATTCGAACTAACCGACCTCCCGATTAGGAGGCCGACGTCTTACCACCACGCCACTGCGCCCGCCCGGCGACGTTGACGAATATGGGGAATCCACTGCACAGGTAATAATTATAGACGCACACGGCACGATTTCATCTAAACACATCTGAAGTATGGTAATTAATTGAATCAAAGAGATTTTCAGGGCCCTGCTTTTCTCCGGTGTTGGAAACAACATTTAGTCCAAAAGCGCCGCCTGGGGGCAAGGCGACAAACGCCATCTATGACGCGACAGCCAAGTAAATGCACCATGTACGCAAACAAGGAAATAGCTCAGTGGAAGTAACCCAACCCAACCGTCAAGAAGGGTGCTTTTTCTTTTCCTATTTCAAGTCATGACATATTAAAAAAAACCACACACGTGTTTTTGCAAAGTGAAGGCAGTCCCACTGCGCGGTCGCATTATTTGTAACGCAGAATGTTATGTATAACTTTGGGAGCGATCTGAAGGCCTGTTTTCTTCGGTATCACCCCTCTAATGTTAAATTTACGAACTTGGCATACATTGCAACTTTGTCATTGGTATCTGATATGATAAATAAACAGCGTCATGTGGAAAATCTTCCTGTGTGTTGTGTATACTGAACTCATGAACGTCGTATTCAGTGGTAAGAGCTGAGACATAGCTAAATGAACTAGTCATGAGCAGCACAGACAGACGGATTGACGAACAGACGAATGCTAGAAAGACATAGCCAGCCAGCCAGCCAGCCAACCAGTTAGCCAGACACACACACACCCACGTGCACACATTCTCTTTCTCACACACACACTCTCTCTCTATGACACAAGCATACATATACTCTTTCACACCCACACACTCTCTCTCTCTCTCTCTCTCTGTGACACAAGCACACACACACACACACACACACACACACACACACACACACACACACACACACACACACACACACAGAAAAACTCCCCTGGCAGACCAAACCTTTATTTGGAATACACTGTACAACTATTTACAAAGTAAACATCCATCAATCCAGCATGTAAAAGTCTTCCCTATTGCAAAACGAAAAACAAATCAAAAATAGCACACACATAAAAAATTAAAAAACATACATTTTACAAGACAAAAATAACAAACATCTTTACTATCAACACTCAAACAGCAACACACACAAGATCGACAACACAATCCCAACCATTTACCATAGGTGTACAGATGGCTAATGCATGTTACAATTTGTATCTTCTCTTCTGGTTTGCTCATCCCAGTGGGAATTTGGGTACACCCAATATTCGTTCCTTGTAACACCTTCACCATATGTCACTCAGTGTAAGCATAAATCAAAAACACTCAATGTACAATTCATCTTACAGGTTGCTGGAAGTTCCATGATAAAAAAACACCACAAGTACAAAAAGAAACAAGAAATGATCTGTCTCTCTCGCTTTCTCCCAATTCCACCGCCGCTTCCAATCTCTCTCCTCCCTTTTCTCTCTCTCTCTCATTCTCGTTCTCTGTGCAGTGGCACTGCTACAATTCAGCTGAATCAATCAAGATAGATATGATTGAGATAAAATGTGTAAAAACAAATATTTTGCAAGTCATCACACAAGTTTTCAGTCTAAGTCATGAAAGACACCAACAAAATACATTTTTTTTTTTATTGAAAATCAAAAAGAGCGTGTCCATGTCTTGTTTTCATACACAACATCACCGACCCACATCTGCCGATAACTCTTTTCCACATGATGCCCATGTTAATCATGTAAAATTACAAACATATGTAAACAATTTCCACCGGTACCATTCTCGTCAAACTTCCTTCAGCATCTTCATGCAGTGGAACCTCCCTTTTAAGACCCTCAAATGTAAGACTCCCTCCCTTTTAAGGTCGTTTCTCAGATTTTCTATTCATAATCTCTTTAAATCTAACCCCATTTAAAGGTGGTCGTCTACATTTGTGCTTTTTTTCAATAATCTTATGGTTAGATTTTGCTAAAAAGTTATGTGAGATGATGAATCAACCATGGGGAAAAAAGTTATAGAAAAAAAAATATATGTAAATTTTTTTTTATTTTTGGGTAGCGTGACTCACGCTTCCAATATTTTGTTTTCTGTTTGCTGAGAACATGTGCTTTGCCTAAACATACTGATCAATCAAATTCATGTCACTATGCTTATTAGCCACGCCCAAACAAGTGCAGCAACAGTTTGACACTGGAGCGCTGTCCACGCTTTTTTTTTTAAACGCACGAAATGCACGGGATTTGAGAGGAGTTTTGCGCTTGGCATTTTTCAAATAAGGATATCCTACTATGAGTACTACGCTGGAATACTACAATGAATTTTCAAACGGCTGCACTGGCTTCGTCTTTCCTGATAGAAAGGGGGTGTATTGTTGATATTTGTAGATAATAGACTCTGCATTTTAATGGTCAAATGGCGATTTCGGTATAAAAATGTAGACAAGGCCCTTTAATGGTCAAATGGCGATTTCGGTATAAAAATTGTAGACAAGGACCTTTAAAGACTCCCTACGTTTTCAGACCTGATTTTTTTATCAGATTTTTGAAGGTCTGAAAGAGAGGTTCCACTGTAGTGAAATCCACACACTATGAATTACAACACAACGGCTGAATTGTATTTTATCTATGCTCACAGTTCATGTTTGCTATTGAATGCATATATCTCATTTAATTTACAAACAAACCAAAAAACAAATAAACATATCTATAGACAATCACCAGTGGCAATCACAAAGATAAGTGAATCTCTATGTCTGACTAAAATATGAATACGGGTTTGGGGGATGGGGGGAGGGGGTGGGGGTGGGTGTGCTTCAAAACAACAGTACCCTACATAGCTAGCATCAATGTGATTTAGATAAAGTAGGGGACAGTCGCTAAACCTGGAACAGTTAAGGAGAAACAGCTGTAAAAGACAATAAAAATTGATATTGCAAAGCGTTCTTTATATTGTCACATACTAGACTCTATCAGTAAATAAACGAACCACATAAAATAAAATAAAAGTCACGCAACTCATCAGACTGATCATAATAAAAATATCTGCATTTGTTCCAGGTTGGACGCATGGGTGTGTAAAAGTGGAACACTGTGTTGTCAAACTCGGAACACATTCAAACACACCCTGACTCTCTGTCTAGCTCTGTCTGTGTCTCACACACACACATATACACCCACACACTCTCATTCACACACAAACAAGCACACATTGCCACACACACAAGATAAATAAATACGTCATAACATTTTGTGCATGTTACCCAATCTCCTCAGAGTAAAATTCTGACCACAGTAGAAAAATATCATCTCTCAAGATTTGAAGAGCGAAACCAGCAGAAAGCCTTAATCTCTTGACAGCCATGATACCAATCAGGAATACATACTTTGCAATAAAAAAAAAATCAATACTCTAACAAGGGAAACAACTGCTGTATATTTCCCTTTGAATTTGAAGCATACTGATTTCCTCCCCTGGAGAACATTTTCTCACTGAGAGTAGAATTATCATATTTTGTATGTTACGATTTTTATTGATTTTTGCAACTAAATTCGTCCACTAATTAACATCAATTTCCTCAAGCAACACCAGTTGATAGCCATCAGAGTCTCTGGATCGATCATCCTCAACTCTCGCCGCTACCTCTACCGACTTACTCGCTCCCATCTTCCTCTTCCCTTTCAACCGTCGCCTCGCAACATCGGTTGACATGTTGCTCGTAGTCTTGCTGGCTCATGGAATCGTCGGCCAGGTTTTTGCAGACGGGACAAAAAAATTGAAATGCGGCCGAGGTGTTCGGACACGTGCTCGTTGAAAGCCCCGGAGGCGAGACCGCTAGCTTCGCACTGCGGGCAGACGTAAATCCCCTCGCCGATGGCGTCCATGAAACTGTACGAGATAGGAGAGATGTGAATACAGTTTGTACAAGGGAAAAAACAATACAGTGGAAATTTAAACCCCCTTTAAAGACAATCAAATCAACAACAACAAACAAACAAAAATTAGGTTTGTTTGCTCGTTCATGGGCTAAAACTCCCACGGCTTTTACGTGTATGACCGTCACCTTTACCTTTGCTGATTAGGGGGTTCTACAGTATTAAGTGAACCAGATACATCCATGATTACACGGATTGAATGTCAAACCGTCCAACTCGCTGACGCGTAACAATTGACGTGCTATAGTGACGCACGCACAGCAGCTATGCTCGGCTCTTGTGATTAAATCAGCTGCTCAGTAGATACACTACATAACTTGCCATAATGTCGAGTTGAATACTTTAGCGTATAGTGTGTACAGTATACAAGTATTAAGTATGACGAACAAATTCACTGAACTCTTTCCTGTGACAGATAAAGATAAAACTAATGATGATACATATAAAAGGGTGAGTAAACTCTAATTACTGCATACTAGTACGTATCAGTGTTTTTTTCTGTGCAAGAATACCTAAAACGAAATTACAAGGAGCATAATCAAACACCAAGAAAACAAGACATTCACAATCACATCGACTTCATTATCTTTCTAGTGGACAGACAAACAAATAATTATGAGACAAATGAACTTTGACTCTGACGGCATCTCCTTGTATTGCCATGGATCGGACCAAAAACATACCCAGATACATTTCTTTTTTTAATTTCATTTGTCTTATAATTATTTGTTCGTCTGTCCACGATAAAGACCATTGGGTCAATGTACTCGTGAATGTCTTGTGTTCTTGTTTTTTGATTAATATGCTCCATGTTATTTGCATAGAAAAATCACTTATGGTTTGTGTAATACCAAAATAAAATAAAACGTTTCATTATCTAACCTTTCCTGTTTTTTAATTCTGTATTTTGGAACAAATGTCAGCAGTCTGTCTGGGTTTTTTTATTACAAGGAGCGTATTTCTGGCAGAATCTTTCACAGAAAGAGCCGAATGCTGTTGTGTATACTATGCTTGCATTGTTTTGCTTGGTGAATATTATGTGTGTTTCTTTGAGATTTGCTATTCTTGTTTCATGGTTGTAAAAGAACAGGGATTTGAAGACCGAGAAACCAATTATTTTCGTTGTTGTTGTTGTTGTTGTTGTTGTTGTTGTTGTTGTTGTTGACGACGACGACGACGATGATGATGATGATGATGATGATGATGATGACGTCGTCGTTATTGTTATGGATGACGTTGTCGTCGTCGTCGTCGTTGTTGTTGTTGTTGATGTAAGAAAGTACTAACATTATTGACAATATCGGTGTTGCTGTAGTAGACAAAAAAACTTCTTTTTTTATACCATCGTTATTGTTGTTGTTGTTGTTGTTGTTAAATAAGACTTGTATGGTTAATGTCATTCATTTGTTGTTATCGTTGTTGTTACAGGAGATGAGCTGGAAGAGCAAGAAGAAGGTGACGATGGGGGAGGGAGGGAAGGGAGCGGGGGCGGAGGATGGAGACTTCCTCGCCCTCAAAACCAGGAGAGAAGTCAGTATACAATTGTCATGTGACGTCATTTTGGTGTTACGTCATCAAGGGCTGTAACGCGGGGGTAATTTGAGTGTTGCGTCATTTTGGGGCTTTGGTGTAGGTGTCAATTGGTGGTTACGTCATCAGGGAATGTAGCAATAGTGTCATTAGGTTCTTACGTCATAAAATGATGTGACGCAGGCGTGCTGTGACTGAAATAATGTGTGGAAATATACTGGAAGTGTTTTGCTTTGTATACACCCCATTCGCTATGATGTTTCTTTGTCCGTTTCTATTCGTGTCTGTCCGTGTGACAGTCTGTCCGTGTGGCTGTCTGAGCGGGAGCAAGGCTCCGTGATTAACATGGCTAACAAGAAATTAATTTCAGTCACTTAAAATAATGTGCATATTCTGTTGATCACTGTTTACTCTGTAAGCACACGGCCATTTATATCAGTAACATTAAATATTTTGGCACATATTGACAACAATACAGTGGAACCCCCCTGTGAAGACGTACACAAATCTGAGCAAATCTGAGAAAATCAGGTCTTAAAAAGGAGGGAGTCTTAAAATGGGGATAAATCAACAGACGTTATGCATATGAATAGAGAATGTGAAAAATCAAGGTCTAATAAAGGAGGAAGTCCTAATTTGGGGGTCTTAAAAGGGGGGTCCACTGTAAATCCTCCTCATCACAGTTGTACACGACCTTGAGATCGTATTCTACTCTCGGAGTAAATACATAGATGTATGCATAATAACTTCTCAGAATCAGTAACTTTTGCTGCTAATCAAGACCTTTCTCAAAGAATAGTGTTCAGCGGTATGAAGCTGAACGAGACATAAACAATGAAAAAATGAAAAAAATGAATTAATTAATGAATTGATACAGAAATAACTAAAGAAATAACTAAATAAATAAAGACATTAAGAAAGAAAGAAATACGCACAGAAATGAAGAAATCAATCAATCAATCAATCAATATATCAATGAATAGATAAGGACTTTAATAACTAAAATAAATTTAAAGCAATGCATACAAATAAATAATTTTAAAACATCTATAAATTAGTGAATAAATGGAGAAGTAAAAATGCATGCTGTACATATTTTTTTTCTTCATAAAAGTAGGCCTATATTTATGTACAGGAATATGCAACGTACGGCCATTTCAGTTATCTGCAGTATGCCCATAACTCTCTCCACGATTGGTCTGTCTGTCTGTCTGTCTGTCCGTCTGTTTGTCTCTGTCTGTCTGTTTGTCTCTGTCTGTCTGTCTGTCTGTCTGTCGAGCTGTCTGTCTGTCTGTCTGTCTCTGTCTGTCTGTCTGTCGAGCTGTCTGTCTGTCAGTCTCTCTCTGTGTCTTTCTTTCTCTCTCTGTCCGCTAGTCTGTCTGGCCATTTAGTTGTCTGTCTGTGTGTACAATACTGTGTGCACTCAGGGATTCATATCATCACTATCATATTTTCACTGCAAATAGTGCCAGCCACTAATCTTATTACTTATTGTAAGCATTATACATCATAAACTATTACCCGTGGTTAAACTTACCATTTACCATTCACTTCACGCACAGATAAAGTTTGCAGCACGAACTTCCCCACAAGAGACAGTAAGTATGCCCATCAGTATGCCCATCAATATGCCAATCAGTTTCAACGTTGTCGTGCATGTTGCGATTGTATATGTTTATTATATGTAATGCCTCTGATGCAATTCCGCGCTTGCAGCCTGGAAGAAATTACCATGACCCTGTAGATCTACTGTAGTTTCAGCTTCTATCTTCCACCCATTGTGTCATATGCCCCATTCCCTGGCTTTGAGCAGACCGAATGCCTTGCAGGGCCGGACCCAGGGGGGGGTTCCAGGGGTTCCGGAACCCCACCCCTGGAAAAAGCATGTACCTTGCTTTGAGTGTTTTTTTTATTTTTTTTAAATAAATTTTGTGTGTGTCTCTAACAAATTTTATTCAATGTGAAATCCGATGAGAAAAAGGTACCCCCCCCCCCCCCACCAAAACAATGCTGCTCTTAACCCTCAAAACAAGGCCCAGAATGCACCAGATTGCACAGATTTTAACCGTTTTTCAAAAATTTTCCGGGGGAGCATGCCCCCGGACCCCCCTAGTGGCTTCGCCACTTCGCTGATTTGCCCCCCCAAAAAAGGAGGAACCCCCCCCCCTTACAACTCATTTGGTCCGGCCCTGCCTTGCATGTGTTTGGCATGAAATGTCAGCAAATGTTTACTCTTGATGTTTATCAATGTAAAGCCTGAAATTGATTGGGCGAAGTCGACTTGGCGAAGGTGGCTGCACGAAACTTTGGCACTGAATATTCGGTAGTAAGACTTCGGACTCACAGTCTTTATCCTCACGAATCCTGGCCATAATCTTCCGAAAATTGGCTATTGCATGACGAGATAGAGTTTCTTTTGTCAATAATAATAATTCTGTGATAATGTCAATGAAGATAATTATGTGGGTAGTGCTTATATAGGCTTATCATTTATGCAATTACCTGCTGTGGTCTTTTTGACTGTCTTTACCCGCTGAACCGTGTCAACATTATGTCCATATTTCAGAATTGCTTGCATGCATATTGTCAGTTTTGTTGTTTGTAAACCTCATGAATTATGTCATCGTTTTCCATATCTCTCGCTCGAGTTCTCTGCATGTTTCTGTCGGAAAATGTCTATGAGTGTAACGGATTGTTGTTGCCCGTCTTATATATATATATATCACATATCACCCTGTATACTCCCCAGCCTTGATAACATTGACTGTTTTACCGGCTGAATCGTGTGATTATTCAACCTTGTTCATATGCATAATCAGAAAGAATGCCTTGCTGTTGTAAGCAATGAATGTTTGTATGAATCTTAGTTTTGTTGTTGCCTGTTTTCCCCTCACAAATCGTGCCATAAATATGCACTCCCAGCTTAAGCAGATAAATTTGAAGAAAACATGGTTAGAAATTAAAGTGATCGGACACCGATTGACAAAAAAAAAGATTTTGCCAATATTTTGCCTGTAATATTTTCAGAGTGTGTTGAAACAAGTGTGAAAAAGTTAGAAATGTTCACAGACAAAATATAAGCAACATACCTATTAGCGAAGTATATTTTCGGGGTCAATCGCTGTTTTAAAGCGACCTCAAACCCCCCCCCCTCCCTGCCCCCTTCTGTGACTAGCAGCTAAGCTGAACCCTAATCTTTACATAATTAATTATCTGCATCGACAGCAAGTGTACGGTGAAAGAAACACGCATGACGATCCTGTGAGTATGGACGATGACGTTCCTCTCGCTCATCATGACGTCACACTCCCTCCTTTAGACTCGGCTGTCCCTAATTCGGCCAGGAGAGAGAGAAAGAAACACAAAAGGAAAAGAAAAGCAGAAGATCCAAACACAAGGGTATTAATTGTGTTAAAATACTTTCCTTCCACATGTAAATCATCTTGTAAATCCTTACAGATCCGTTTACGCTTTTACATGGTGTGTGTGTGTGTGTGTGTGTGTGTGTGTGTGTGTGTGTGTGTGTGTGTGTGTGTGTGTGACGGCGTGTATGTGACGGTGTGTGTTTGTCAGTGTCATAATTGATTCCAGACCCAGAGTTGTGTGAACTGATGTATGCGTTTGTGCTTGTACACGGGGGATAACCGGTCAAAGACCGAGCGGAAGCCGAAGGCGGCGCCTGACACGTGTGAAGGCAAGTTTTGTCTGTTTTCTAGGTGATTTATGTCGGGATTTAAGATAAGCTACTGATTCAGCGATACTTTCCACTGGGAGGAAGTGACCCGAATTTCCCAGCGACGGGACAATCTAGTAATAAAAAAATAAAAAAAATCTAAACATCAACAGTCGCGCTACCCCAAAAGTCAAGGGATTTTGTTTTTGTGCCTTGACTTTGGAGATGACAAGAAAATATCGGGAGCATTAACGTGATTTGTAAAAAAAAAAAAAAACAAATCACGGGGCGCGCAGACCCTTGATTTTAACCACCAGGCTCAAAACTGTAAGGTTCAGCAGCTAAAGTGTTGTTTTTTTTCCGTCTTTACACCTGTTCCTTGTCCCGTTGTGCTCGCACACCGCCCCGTCCCTGCACTCACTGCTCCAACCACCTCTGAATTTCGTTCCACTGCCAGACTTGTCGATTTTACTGACGCTCCGGGGGGGAGGGGGGGGGGTGTCGGGTCGCTGCGGTAGGCTACCCTCGGAAGATGACACTGCACTTCGCTGAGTCACTTCGACGGTGCTCAGTAGTGGGTCTGTCCCGAGCTAACGGACGCAGCCCACTATATACTATGCCCCCTACTAACGACATTGAATTTTTAAGTCGCGGAGCCAGACTGAGTGAGCGTCCCCTCCAGAGAGCAGACCGCCACCACGTCCCTCCGTCGACCCCCCAGAACGTCACACGTTGAAGACTGACAGCAGAACTACTATTCAGGGAAGGATCGAACAGGAACACTGAGACCAAGGTCACCATGAGAGCTCCGGGCATGAAGGGCCACAAGAGCAAGGACAATTTATATTTTGGATGATTAATGAGATGAGGATGATAATGATGATGCTTTGGATTTCCAATTTGGTTTTTGAGACTACGTGACAGGGCAGCACTCTTCAGCAGGTAAAGTTGCTTCTGCCATGAATACTGCTTGTGACGTCATCGGAATTTTTACCCAGAATTCACCACTTCCGTACTCTCGCGGACGTTCGCGATACAATGGCCGCCAGATCGGAACGCGAAAACGCTTCGCTTCAGCCACGAAATTCGTCGGATTATGGCCCAAAACGATTCCGAAATAAACTAAACCCTGTGAGGGAAGGTGAGAAAACAATTTCCTACGGCATGCATTTGTCTGGTTAACCTAAGTCACGCCAAAACGCAAATAAACTGACGCGTTTTTGACACCAAAAAAAGCTTGTTGGGGTCCTTTAAGGGTAAGCGAGAGAGTTCTTGTGATTGTTTTAATTAAAAAACTCATTCATAAAAACTAGAGACTATGTTTCTGATCAAAACGAATGATTAATCTGCTGTATCATTCGCTTGTCGGAAAGCTCCGCCTACGCGCATCTCTCAAATATGACCTTCTCTTGTCTACTGGCTCGGAAGATTTATTCTACTGCCAAATAGCACTTCTTTGCACCTCTTATGACTCCTTCGTCCTCTAGAATCCCGTACCCATACCAAATACGAGCTGATTTGTTGAAATAAAGCACATTTCTACTTGCAAAACCCATCGAACAGCCATTTCCGGTGCTCGATCGCCGACATTTTCAGCTTTGAAGGCTATTTACGGGCAAATATCAATCGCTCACTGACTTTTTATGCATCGAGAAACAAATTTAGTCATCGCTGAATCAGTAGCTTATCTTAAATCCCGACATAAATCAAACAATACCTAGAAAACAGACAAAACTTGCCTTCACACGTGTCAGGCGCCGCCTTCGGCTTCCGCTCGGCCTTTGACAGGTTATCCCCCGTGTTGTATGCGTGGATGTCAGATTGAGAATGGTGGATTCAGACTTGTGGCCAAACCAGTGCCAGAGCGTGGTGCCAGCTGGTGGTGGTAGACTGGAGAATGGTGGAAGTGAGAATGGTATTGCCAGATCGACGCTATAGCTAGAATGGTGTTCCCAGATCGATGCTTGAGCTAAAGTGAATGATGGTGCCAGAGGCGATGCTTAATTTGAGCTGGAAAAGTGGTGCCAGATCAATGCTAGAACTAGAATAGTGGTGCCAGATCAATGCTAGAGCTAGAATGATGATGCCAGATCGATGCTTGAGTGAGAATAGTGGCCCCAGAGTGAGATTGGCGGTGATACGGTAAAACTGGTGACGCCAGTTTGGTGCCAATTGAAGCCATCTTCATGGGTATATTTGGAGAAAAAAAGTCCTTTTTCTACCTTTTGTTTGTTTTAATATTTAATTTCAACGTGCCATCCATGAGATGGTCTACTTGCGATCGCAGTGTGTATGTGAGACATTGGCGACAGAAAAGACCCTAGTGACTTGTCAGAAGCCCCATTGCCATTTACTGACCTGGAATGGTCTTATGATATATTGCAAAACTCTCACGGTTGTAATATGCCACCATGTTACACCTATGTCTTAATCTACTGAACTTAGCGTGGTCGCATGATTATCAGTGATCAGTGGCTGCGGTAAAGGAAGAGGAATTCAATCTGTGACTTTATTCTGGAACAAAACCTAGATGTGATGTTTCTGACAGAAACTTGGCTAAGTGATACTGGCCATGAAGCCACATGCCAACTCTTGACTCCACCTGGCTATTGTTTAAAGTCATGCCCCCGATCCTCTAGAGGTGGTGGGATTGCTGTTGTTTTCAGGAAGTCGTTAGAACCTTTTGTTACGTTCAGAACATCCGTTCCTTATGAACACACTACCTTTAAAGTTGTAGAGATGGTGATTACCTGCTCTGGCACTAGCACTTGTGTGATCTGTATATACCGCCCTCCCCCCAATGCAAAGAACAAGTTCACATTCCCCATGTTTCTCACAGAAGCTGAAGAAATGCTTGAACATCACAACACTCACACCTCAAACATCGTCCTCATCGGCGACTTCAACATACAGTTCGACCAGCCACAGAACACCGATACAAGACAGACGATGGACCTTCTTGACTGTCACGACCTCAAACAGCATGTAGACACTCCCACACGCAAAACACACATCATTGACTGGATTATCACCCATGAGTCCACTGACCTGGTGTACGACATCCTTCTGAATGACTACCTCAGATCCGATCACTCTGCAGTTTTGTTCTCTCTTAAAATGGCCAAACCATCCAAACAGAAAAAGCGCGTAGTCCGCCGTAACCTCAAAGAAGTTAACACTGACACATTTTGCGCAGAAGCAGCCCGCCGACTGCTTGATCCTCCGGTATCCTCAGACCCTGTACGTCATTACGACTCCACTCTCAGCACACTTCTTGATGAACATGCGCCCGCAAAAACCAAACTCATCGTAGCCTTCCAGTCTTCTGCACCCTGGATCACAGCTGAAGTTAAGTATGCAAAACAGTTGCGTCGCCGAGCAGAGAGGAAGTCGCGAACCTCAAAGCTGGTAGTTGACAGACAGATTTACAACAAGCAAAAGGAACATGTTCAGACACTCATCGCAGACGCCAAACAATCACACTACAGCACCAAAATCTGTGAAACAACCTCTGCCAAAACACTTTTCTCCACAATGAACGACCTTCTTGGCTGCTCTTCTGCTTCTCCCTTGCCCAACAACATCGACCCCTCCAAACTGTCGCAAGCTTTCTCTGATTACTTCCATAACAAGATCCAAATCATCCGTGACAAACTACACAAAATCCCACACCAAAACTCTGAAACTCCTCCTGCATTTACAGGCACTCCCTTCACACACTTTCAGCCTCTCATTCTCACTGACCTGGAGAAAGTCCTCAAAGAAATGACCTTGAAAACCTGTGACCTTGACCCTCTTCCCACACAACTCTACTCTGACAGTCTTCCTGAACTCCTCCCTTCTATTCTCAAAATCATCAACACTTCTCTGCAAACAGGCACTGTCCCCAACTCCTTTAAGACTGCTATTGTCAAACCTCTACTGAAGAAACCATCGCTTGACCTAAACACCCTCAGCAACTGCCGCCCTGTCTCAAACCTTTCCTTCATCTCCAAACTCCTTGAAAGAGTTGTCCTGAAACAACTCAACTCTAACCTTCTTTGCAACAATCTTCTCTCTCCGCTTCAATCTGCCTATCGTCCTCACCACTCCACCGAAACTGCCCTTCTCAAAATCACTAATGATCTCCTCCTTGCCATTGACCAAGCTGAAATCTCTGCCGTCGCCCTACTTGATCTATCAGCGGCCTTTGACACAGTCGACCACAACATCCTCCTTCAACGCCTTCAGCACACCTTTGGTATCCATAGCACAGCTCTTTCTTGGTTCTCTTCTTATCTCACCGACCGCTACCGCTACCAGACGATTGACAAACTGAAATCTGACCCCATCAGGCTTGAGTGCGGAGTCCCTCAGGGCTCAGTCCTTGGGCCTGTACTATTTACTCTCTACACGGGCGGGGATATAGCTCAGTTGGTAGTGCGCTGGATTTGTATTCAGTTGGCCGCTGTCAGCGTGAGTTCGATCCCAGGTTCGGCGGATATTTATTTCACAGAGTCAACTTTGTGTGCAGACTCTCTTCGGTGTCCGAACTCCCCCCCGTGTACACTACATTGGGTGTGCACGTTAAAGATCCCACGATTGACAAAAGGGTCTTAATTGGCAAAATTGCTTAGGCACAGTTAATAATTGTCTACCTATACCCGTGTGGCTTGGAATAATAGGCCGTGAAAGGTAAATATGCGCCGAGATGGCTGCAATCTACTGGCCTTATATAACATTCCATCTCACACGGCATCATTGCAGAGCGCCTAGAACTGTACCCACGGAATATGCGCGATATAAGCCTCATATTGATTGATTGATTGATACACTCAACCTCTTGACCACATCCTTGACCGACACAACGTTCTCCACCACTCTTTTGCCGACGACTCTCAACTTCACAACAGCTCTTCCCCTGACCAGTCTGAATCTCTTCTTTCCTCTATCTCTGACACTATCACTGACGTGCAGAATTGGATGACAGAAAACAAACTTC
Source organism: Littorina saxatilis (assembly GCF_037325665.1). Taxonomy (NCBI): domain Eukaryota; kingdom Metazoa; phylum Mollusca; class Gastropoda; order Littorinimorpha; family Littorinidae; genus Littorina; species Littorina saxatilis. Next base: position 37,696,773 of record NC_090258.1, read on the forward strand.
AGCTCAATAGCAACAAAACTGAAGCCATTCTAATAGGCACTACATCCAAACTCTCCAAAGCCACCTCCGACTCTCTTCAACTCTCTGACTCTTCTGTCCCTCTGTCTTCTGCTGTCAAAAATCTCGGAGTCGCTCTAGACAACACCCTTTCCATGAAACAACACATCTCTTCTGTCTCTCGCACCTGCTACTTTCAACTCCGCCGCATCGCCACTATCCGCAAGTACCTCATCACAGATGCTACCGCCAAACTGGTCACTTCCACCATTCTCTCATGTCTTGACTATTGTAACTCTCTCTTGGTTGGTCTTCCCTCTTCTTCTATCTCTCGTCTCCAACGCATTCAAAATAGCTCTGCCCGTCTTGTCTTACGAAAGAAAAAGAGACCATATCACCCCCTCCTAAATCAGCTCCACTGGCTGCCCGTTCCTGCCCGTATCACATACAAAATCAACACTCTCACCTACAAATGCCTCCATGGTCTCGCCCCTGCCTATCTCTCTGACTCTCTCTCTCTATATGTCCCCTCACGAGCACTCAGATCATCTGCCGACTCCCTTAAGCTCAACATTCCCCACACCAAACTCAAAACAGCAGGTCAACGCTCATTTTCTTTCCAAGCACCTAGCCAATGGAACACACTACCTCTCCCCATCCTCAACAAGAAAAATGTTCATTCAAAATGAACAGCGTCGATGCAATGTCCACCAAAGATTTATTTTGGGAAGTGTTGAAAGGTTAGGGTCAAAAGTCAATGAATTGCATGTTGTGCTGGATATATAAATTGTTTATTTCAGTCAATGCTTGCTATGAATTGATCAAACAGCCACAAGAAAAAACAAGTCGCGTAAGGCGAAATTACTACATTTAGTCAAGCTGTGGAACTCACAGAATGAAACTGAACGTAGTCCGCCGCTAGTGCAAAAGGCAGTGAAAGTGACGAGCCTGTTTGGCGCGGTAACGGTTGCGCTGTGCTTCATAGCACGCTTTACTGTACCTCTCTTCGTTTTAACTTTCTGAGCGTGTTTTTAATCCAAACATATCATATCTATATGTTTTTGGAATCAGGAACCGACAAGGAATAAGATGAAATAGTTTTTAAAACGATTTCGGAAATTTAATTTTGATCATAATTTTTATATTTTTAATTTTCAGAGCTTGTTTTTAATCCAAATATAACATATTTATATGTTTTTGGAATCAGAAAAGGATGAAGAATAAGATGAACGTAAATTTGGATCGTTTTATAATTCATTTATTTTTTTACAATTTTCAGATTTTTAATGACCAAACTTACTCATTAATTTTTAAGCCACCAAACTGAAATGCAATACGGAAGTCCGGCCTTCGTCGAAGATTGCTTGGCCAAAATTTCAATCAATTTGATTGAAAAATGAGGGTGTGACAGTGCAGCCTCAACTTGTACAAAAAAGCCGGATATGACGTCATAAAAGACGTTTATAAAAAAAACCAAAAAAAAACGTCCTGGAATATCATTCCCAGGAAGTCTCATGTCAAATTTCATAAAGATCGGTCCAGTAGTTTAGTCTGAATCGTTCTACACACACACACAGACACACACACACACACACACACACACACACACACACACACACACACACACACACACACACACACACACACACACACACGCACATACACCAAGACCCTCGTCTAGATTCCCCCCTCTATGTTAAGACATTTAGTAAAAACTTTTTAATTAAAAAATAGAGCTTGTTTGAAACAGGTAGAAAGGAAGAGTTGATATTGCAATATCTGTACGTGGGAATGTGGTGAAAAAGAGTGCTAAAAGTAGTAAGTCGGCCTCAGATCCATTTCAAATATTTATTGCAGAAAAACAAAATACAAATTAAAAACAAAACCACAGAACCATTACCAGGTGTCATAGGAATGTTTGAAAACAATAGTTTTAATTTTACACTGTAAATACAGGAATCAGAATTAAACACCTCAAATTGGCACATGCATAATGAATCACCTGGAATTGCAACAGGGAGATACTGAAGTAATTGGAAACAAACACTTGAAATTGACAGAGAAACAATTGAAAATATATTACTGACATGAGCGTACAATATTTTAATGGAAGTGCATTTTTAGCACGAAGCATCCGCAGGAGGATGCACTAACAATTACATAGTGCCACAAAATGTGTACGGACATTTCACAACCGTGCATTATTAGCACAGAACACATACATGGGGGCGCACAAAACATTATTGTACCATGATGATGATCGGGATTGTTGAAGATCTTTTCTTGTGCAAGGCGCCCCTGTATGACCGCAACTGATCCAACCGGCCGCATCTGAACAAACGACGTCGAAACGGCGCGAAACACGTCCTCTCGGTTGGTCTCGGATTGACTCGGCTCCTCTCGGTCTTTTTTTTTTTTGTGTCTTTTTTTCTTTTCCTTATGGTCGGAGTGGTATATTTATGTACATCTTAGATTAAAAAAAACACCCGAAAGCTGTGTTTAATCGTTTCGCGTAAATTGTACATTTTTTTTCAGCTTTGAAATTGTTTTGGCTTGGAGAGTCAGCGCGCTTTGGCTTGGAGACTAATTCTCCACAGGCACGTTCTTCCCAACCACAGATACCAACGTCGTCCGCGACGCTGGAACAACAGTCCCTCGAATCATTCAAATCTGCACTCAAGACATTCCTTTTTTCCAAATAATCCATGCATTCTACACTGCCCACCCCCATCCCACCCTGAATAACTGTACATATTTAATGGTTGATGGTGTGTGTGTGTGTTAATGACTTTAAGTCTCCGTGTGTGTGAATGAGTGTATGTGCGCCTTGGGTCGCCTGTTGGTGAGACATGTGCGCGTTACAAATATTGTATTATCATTATTATTATATGAGTGTGCATGAGTTGTTAATGCGAAAGAATGTGTATGAGTGCGCCTTGAGTCGCCTTGTGGTGAGATATGTGCGCGTTATAAATTCTCGTATTATTATTGTTTATTTAAGTTAGTCAAAACAGCATCCTTCAGTTGTATTATGTAAACCTCGCGCATGTCTTGAACTTGTTATCGTCGCATAAATAGCTGTATAGGTGGGGTTTCGGGTAGCGTTTGCTCTACAGAATTCTGTACATGATTGTATTCCTATTTTTCAACCTCGTAGCCCCGGAAAGTCATAAATAGACCACAGCTTTAACGCAGCTTTCAGGGCCGGACTAGGCGAAGAGGAGGGGGGGGGTTGCCAGTGGTGGCCCAGGGGGATTTTCCCCCCTGGCGGCAGGGGCGGATCAGTTCATTTTATGACTGGTTTTTTTTTTAAAGTATATTGTGAAGATATGGGTGTGAAGGCGCGAAGCGCCGAGCCGCCAGCGCAAAGCGCCGAGCCGACGGCGCAAAGCGCCGAGCCGACGGCGCAAAGCGCCGAGCCGACGGCGCGAAGCGCCTAGCTTGCTAGGGGGGTCCGGGGGCATGTCCCCCCCGGAAAATTTTGAAAAAAAGGATGCAAAATGGTGCAATCTGGTGCATTCTGAGGATGATCATTACCAGTTTCAGGCAGCAGATTTTGTCACTGATTAATACCCCAAAAATGGAAACTCAATGTAAAATAAAGAAATGCATACCTCATTCAATATTTTAATTTTTGGCTGGGGGGGGGGTCCGGAAACCCTAGAACCCACCCCCCCCCTCTCGTTGTGGGGGTCAGGGGGCGAAGCCCCCTGAAGCTGACGGGTAGGTCATATTCTGAGATAGGAAAATGGTCGCTCCTTGCATGAAACGGCATAAAATAAGCAATAATAAAAAAAAAATTAAATAAGTAAGGTACATGTTTAGGCTAGGGGGGGGGGGGGTTGCGCAACCCCCATAACCCCCCCGGTAGTCCGGCCCTGGCTTTCGCTATTGAGCGAGAAAATATTTCTCCAAATATTCGTACAACACAATTTTTTCAATTTCTCGGGAGGGAGAGAGTAGGGGGGGGGGGGGGGGGTTAGGGTATCTTTTAGGACGGGTTCTCATGGGGTCAGGGAATTGCATGCACATGTGGGCTTATTAGAATTAGATAGACCTTTGAAGTTCCAAAACTGAAGAATTAGAAGAAAACAATGATTTTTCTTTTCATGGCTTAGATAAGTGATCGCGAGAAAAAAGCACCTTTTGTAGGCTAATGGAAGGGGCTTCATTAAAACATTAGAAAATTAACATTTAACGACTCTCCTATTGCATTGCTTTTGTTGTGAGCCCGGAAAAACGTGCTTTTCTGTTGCACACAATTTCAGAAACCAGCGTAACTGTCAAAATCCATTTCTCCATTTTGATCCGCGTTGCTAAATTCGTCAGAGTTCTACGGGAAGTTTGCTTTGATAAAACAAAATACGGGCTTTTAAAAAAGGACTGTCACTACCCGGGGATACGGGATATGCTCTCCATCAAAACACTCAAAGGGATTTCGGTTTAGTTCCTGAACGGAAACATGTTTGGATAATTTAGTTTTTTGTGCAGCGCTGATGTTCGATCACAGCGAACACTCTCAAAGGATTATTTTCTCCTCTCTCTCTCTTTCTTGTCTTCGTTTGACTTTATCAGCACAAACAGTATTTTTTGGTGAAATAAAACAAAAAAGCACTAAGGATTATTTTCTCCTTAGTGCTTTTTTGTTTTATTTCACCAAAAAATACTGTTTGTGCTGATAAAGTCAAACGAAGACAAGAGAGAGAGAGAGAGAGAGAGAGAGAGAGAGAGAGAGAGAGAGAGAGAGAGAGAGAGAGAGAGAGAGAGAGAGAGAGAGAGAGAGAGAATAAAGCAAACAAGAAATCGCCTAAAGCGTTATTGAAACTTTCAGTCAATCTGTCGGTTTCAATGATAGAAATTGAATATTCTGTCCGTCGGACTGACAGTGAAGTGAGTGAACGAATGACATAAAACAGGACAAATCGCAAACAGTTGATATGGGCAGTGAGTGTGTCAATGATTAAAATGAATAAAGGAAAAAAATCATGAAGAAATGTAAAGAAAGTCACAGAAAATGAGGGAGAAATTATAGAGACAGACAGACAGAAACTGAGACAGACTGATAGAGAATGGGAATAGAAGAATGTGGTGGTGGTGGTGATGTATGTGTGTGTGTGTGTGTGTGTGTGTGTGTGTGTGTGTGTGCGTGTGTGTGTGCGCGCGCGCGCGCGTGTGTGTGTGTGTGTGTGTGTGTGTGTGTGTGTTTGTGTGTGTGTGTGTGTGTGTGTGTTTGTGTGCGTGTGTGTGTGCGTGTGTGTGTAGAGCGATTCCGAGGAAACGACTAGACCGATCTACATGAAACTTTACAAACAAATTCATCCAGATGATATCCCCAGATAATACTGTTCTTTTTTCGATAAAATGATGTTTTTGATGACGTCATATGTAACATGTAACAGGACTTTCACAACATGGCCTCGTCAGTCACGGTAGGGTGTTCCTAAGTTGAGAAACCTCTGCTAATACGCTCGTAACAAAAACAATACAATATTTCAGCACAAGAACACAACAACAGGAGTAATTGTTACTGAAATCCTGTGATAAAATCATAACAAAGCTAATAACAGAACAGAGAAACCTTAAATAATTTGATAGAACTTTATGCAGCCAAAAAAAGAAAAGTAGAGAAATCACGCGCTGTGGGTGCCAGAAGTTAGATGATTACCAAGTTTATATGCATAAGGAACGTATGGCATTCCCGGTGTAACACGAGAAAATTACTCCCACGAGATTTTTACTCCGGAGTAAACATTTCGTACGAAAAAGTTACTCCCTTTACGAAAAAAGCACTCCCCCATTGCACGAGAAAATTACTCCCCAAGACAGGTGAGTTCCGAGTAAACATTTCGTACAAAAATGTTACTCCCCTGACGAATAAATAACGAATAAATTACTTCACCCCAACACGAGCAATTTAACTTCCCATGCCAGGTGTACGAAATTTTTACTCCCTTGTCCCCTGTTAGTCTTGGTGGTGGAAGGGGTGGAGGGAGGGTAGCGCGACATTCGTGTGCGCGAGATCACTTATTGGCATTATCCCTTCGCCCGCATCCCATTTTTGCGTACGAGATTTTTACTGGAAGTAAAAACAAGTCGCGTAAGGCGAAAATACAACATTTAGTCAAGTAGCTGTCGAACTCACAGAATGAAACTGAACGCAATGCAACGCAGCAAGACCGTATACTCGTAGCATCGTCAGTCCACCGCTCATGGCAAAGGCAGTGAAATTGACAAGAAGAGCGGGGTAGTAGTTGCGCTGAGAAGGATAGCACGCTTTTCTGTACCTCTCTTCGTTTTAACTTTCTGAGCGTGTTTTCAATCCAAACATATCATATCTATATGTTTTTGGAATCAGGAACCGACAAGAAATAAGATGAAAGTGTTTTTAAATTGATTTCGAAAATTTAATTTTGATCATAATTTGTATATTTTTAATTTTCAGAGCTTGTTTTTAATCCAAATATAACATATTTATATGTTTTTGGAATCAGAAAATGATGGAGAATAAGATGAACGTAAATTTGGATCGTTTTATAAAATAAATAATATTTTTACAATTTTCAGATTTTTAATGACCAAAGTCACTAATTAATTTTTAAGCCACCAAGCTGAAATGCAATACCGAAGTCCGGGCTTCGTCGGAGATTTCTTGACCAAAATTTCAACCAATTTGGTTGAAAAATGAAAGCGTGACAGTGCCGCCTCAACTTTCACGAAAAGCCGGATATGACGTCATCAAAGACATTTATCAAAAAAATGAAAAAATGTCTGAGGATATCAATCCCAGGAACTCTCATGTCAAATTTCATAAATATCGGTCCAGTAGTTTAGTCTGAATCGCTCTACACACAGACAGACAGACAGACAGACAGACAGACAGACAGACAGACAGACAGACAGACAGACAGACAGACAGACAGACAGACAGACAGACAGACAGACAGACACACATACACCACGACCCTCGTCTCGATTCCCCCCTCTACGTTAAAACATTTAGTCAAAACTTGACTAAATGTAAAAATGGGGAGTAAAACTTTCGTGGAGGGAGTAATTTTTTCGTGCCTTGGGGAGTTCTTTTCTCGTACGAAAAGTGTACTCGGAGTAAGAATTTCGTACGAAATATTTACTCCGGAGTAAATTTTTCGTGGAGTAAAAATTTCGTGTTACACCGGCACAATAGGTAACACGAGACGTACCATGTTCAACGAAATTCGGGAAAGGGAGCGTAAATATCCACCGTGATAATAAATGACCAACATAGGAACAAGGGGGTATCCAAAGTTAGGCGCCCTCATTTACCTGCCGAATTCTTTGACCCCAGTATGACTGGCCAGTAGAGACAAACAGGTTGAGAAGTTCTATAATACTGGTCAAGAAGCTGTTTTTTTTATATAATTTATTTTTTATTTTTATAGATTTTTGTCTGTTTGTATGGGTTTTTTTAATTGAGAGCCTTTTTGCTGTGTCCCAAATGAAACTTCGTTTTGATGCAAAACAGAACATGAAAATAATCCTTGGTTATCTTACTGGCACCGACTAAAATGGACCCTGCGTGCGTGCGTGCGCAAATTAAAATTATGCGTGCTTGCGAGCGCACTTGCCTGGGTATATATACGTGAGTCTGCCGGCAAAGATAATCAATCTAGGGTCGGGGTTCAAAGAATGATAACGATCAAGCGATGAAGCAGTCATTGACGATTAGTAAGCATGACTGGCCCGTTGATTCCACATGGTCTCTTTCTGTTTATCGACCGCCCTTCTGTCGATTGTTCTACACCACTTGGAACGCCCAAAGAGTAGGGCCTACACCACTTGGAACGCCCAAAGAGTAGGGCCTACACCACTTGGAACGCCCAAAGAGTAGGGCCTACACCACTTGGAACGCCCAAAGAGTAGGGCCTACACCACTTGGAACGCCCAAAGAGTAGGGCCTACACCACTTGGAACGCCCAAAGAGTAGGGCCTACACCACTTGGAACGCCCAAAGAGTAGGGCCTACGGCACTTAGCCGACACAACAGCCGTACAACTCCCTCCGCGAATCCTGCAACTTTAGGCATTCTAATCGGCTCAAAACCAAGACCATTCGGACAGTTATAATGACTGCAGTTGCAGGTTTTTCCTCTACCTTAGTATCAAGCTGTGCCGTGGGATGTCGTGCTGGCATGGCAGCTGCCCAAATCTGATTGGATGCGAGTGATCCAAAAAAAACCCACTTGTTCCGATGACGTAAAGAGATTGAGCCAATCAGATGAAAGCAGAGTGATATTCTGCGTTCAAGACTGTTCGTTTCGCAATACTTTCTGGAGTAGATAACATTACCAGCGAATTGTTCAGAGAGGTGACAAAATCAGCGACGGCGCTTGGCGTAACTGAGTGTTTCAAGGCTATACCGTTCGCATTATAGAGAACAGCCTCCTGTTGTCCCATCCGAAGATATTTGTTTAAATATTCAGAAGACATGGCCCAAGAATGACATGTGTACACGGTATGTATTTTTTGTGTGCGTGCTATTGCTAATTTCCGTTTTCATTTTCGTTTTTGGTATGTTTCTTCCTCTCGGGAAGATGATTTGTAGTTAAGGCTGGATTAAAATAGGTCTTTCCCCAATTGACGTGTCTCAATTATGTTTAAATTATGTCTAAATTATGCTGTCTAAAAAAAATAGACAGCATTTAAAAAGTACTAACTGAAACCAGGTATTTAAGCTCAAAAATCAAATAGTTTATTCTTTTCAGATTTACTAATTATTTTCAGTGGTGATTCTCGTGCACAAGTCTGACACTCCATACTCAAGTTTCCTACATCATCTTAAAAATAAGGCCCCAAAGCCCCCTTTTCTTTTATATCTCTCTTTCACAATCCTTGAACTTACTAAAAAACAATCCTTTAGAAATGCCATGTCCCTTTGTCTCAAGAGTAAACTAGAAGCATATTTTCTGTCAAAATAGGTAGGGGGTAGGGGTACCAGAAGCACCACAGTTGACAATTCTGCACGTGGATGGGTGTTCATTTAACTGTAGTTAATTTTCTGAAAATTCCGATCACAATAATTATAAAGCACAGAAAACAGTGGTTTTGCTGGTAAATTGAAAAGACTCGGCAACTTTGTACTACTTTTAAAACTCAATTTCAAGCATGGAACACAAGCAAACATAAAACACACACACTTTCAATGTTATGTTTGTTTGTGTTCCATGCTTGAAATTGAGTTTTAAAAGTAGTACAAAGTTGCCGTTTTTTTTTCAATTTACCAGGAGAACACATTTTCTGTGCTTTATATTGTTCAACGGCCTCTATTTCTCTTCTTCAAGTCTGATCATTTAATTGTTGATTATTTGAATATATTCACAATAGAATCTTCGAAATGTCATCGGCATTAGCTTTGTGGAAAATTCGCATACCCCATTCCCACGTTTCAGTTGTTTTCTTGGAAATTAGCTCGTGAAGCTCTATTTTAATTGTTATTTCTGACCTCAGCACTCCTTGAACTTTCAGAAGAAATCACTTTTAAATAATGTTATTAAAAAGCCATTTAAGAAATTAAGCACATTTTCCTTATTCGCATTAGGAAAGCAGTTTTACTGTAACTTTTGTTTTTCTTCGTTCGTTTTGTGTGCGTCTTTCCTTTATTTGTACACACACACACACACGCACACGCACACGCACGCACGCACACACATACACACAATCTCTCTCTCTCTCTCGCTGTCTCAGTTTCGGTGTCTCTCTTTCTCTCTCTCTAATGATATGATCATTTTTAATTACAAAATATTGATATTACTCATTACTAATTCAAATCAATGGGCTTATTGTATCTGAACGGTATGCCTTACGTACAAACATTTTCGTAATAAAAATAATGTGATTAATTATTTTAACTTTAAAACTTTGCACCTGTGAAAAACAACTAAATAATACAATGTGTTCTGTCAAGCAGATTTGCGTTTTCTGATTTGTATTTTCTTGTTTGTGTTATGTATTAACAAAAATATATATGCTGACATTTTCCCCATTTTACTACAATTCCAAAACTGTTTGTTGTTCTTCTTCTTTCTGTCAACAGACTGACGATCTTCGATTTCTTCAAAGTGCAGTCACTTCCGGTTAAAATGGCGGGGTGCAAGGCATGCTGGGTACATCTTCCCTGTTTGCTCCTGCTCCTTTTCGCCATGTCTTCGCTCGCACAAGACAACAGCAGTAAGTACAATGACTTCTCGTCTCTGGCTGATTTTCGTCATTGGTCATTACTTCGCTGGCATTTTGCAAGCAAGCCCCATGATGTTGAGATAAGTTCGTTATCTGTTTCATAAGTGTTCGTCTGTCTGTCCGCTTCAAAGACCTTTGGGTCGACGTATTAATAAATGTAACGTTTTGTTTTGTCAACGTTCCAATTCGCCACCATTTTGGGTTTTTTTATTCTGAATTTTGGAACGTTGACAAGTCTGTCTGTTTTTTGATTATTTGGCAATTGTTTTGCGTGGTTCTTTGGTTTTCAGAAATAAAACGTTCTTACTACAAGCAACTTGTTTGTTTTGTTTTGCTTAACGCCCAGCCGATCACGAAGGGCCATATCAGGGCGGTGCTGCTTTGACATATTACGTGCGCCACACACAAGACAGAAGTCGCAGCACAGGCTTCATGTCTCACCCAGTCACATTATTCTGACACCGGACCAACCAGTCCTAGCACTAACCCCATAATGCCAGACGCCAGGCGGAGCAGCCACTAGATTGCCAATTTTAAAGTCTTAGGTATGACCCGGCCGTGGATCGAACCCACGACCTCCCGATCACGGGGCGGACGCCTTACCACTAGGCCAACCGTGCCGGTCTACAAGCAACTGAAAAAATCGTGCTCAGAGATTCTAAAAACAAAAATAAATAATCAGGTCGCGTAAAAACGAAATCAATACATTTAGTCAATCTGTCGGTCTGACAGAGTGTCATATTGAACATACTTTATTTCTTTAACAACACTAGTAAGTTATGGGCTGGCCGGAACCCTTCGGCTGAGACAGAGCTGACTCAGCAACTGAACCTTATTTACATAAAACAGATTTTCTTGACATGTGAGCAAGTTTTTAATCCTAACACAACATAATTATGTATATTTACGGAATTTGCCGAAATCGTGTAATCTGCAATATTTTGCCCATTTTGTGTAATCGGAAAAACGCTGCCCATTTTGCGAAATCGGCAGCACTTTGCCGAAAATGCGTAAAGACAGTCAAAACTTGTCCCTTATTCGAAATCGGCAACCAATTTTGGGTCTTAATGTTCTCAAATGCCTTGGATATCGCCACACGTAGACAGCTAGATGCTAGAATGAATAAATATCACAATAGTTGATGAGTTATGGCAAGTTATGTCAAAAAGTGTAGATTTCGTGCAATTTCGGAGTTATGCTTGACACAGACTAACAAAGATCATACAGACAATAACAGGGAACTAAATGAATGCAAATGCAATGTTGTGGTGACACAAAAAGTTATGGACTGGCTGCCGATTTACGAAATGGGCAAACAAAATTTAGAAGCTTTTACGCATTTTCGGCAAAACGCTGTCGATTTCGCAAAAATGGGCAGCTTTTTTCCGATTACGCGAAATGGGCACAAATGTTGCTGATTCCGCGAATAAGGCAATTCCGTGAATTGGGCTTGACAAATAAATATTTTTAGATCCAGGAAATAACGAAGAATAAAATACCATCGTTTTTCAATTTGAAGTTGCAATTTCGATTTCAAACCTAATTTTGAATTTAAACTTTGTGCAGAAGTTTCCTCATTTTGACTTATAACTTTAATGTTCGTGCACAGAGTATATAAATACCCATCTAACGATCATTGTTTCAAGTTTGACAAAGAGCGTAAACACTGTTGTGTATGGATGAAAAATGAAATCAACGTGAACCTTCTTAGACCTTACGTAAGATTTTTTTTATATGTTTTATTTTCCAGAACCGCTATTATATGTATGCTCACTGATATGTTGAAACTATGTTGCATGTTTTTTTTCCATACTCTTTTTAATTAAAGTAATTTGATTAATAAAACTAAGAGTGATGTAAGTATGTCCATTCTTTTAAAGGGGCGATTCCGATCTCATCTCGTACATCTATTGTGCCTTAAGAATTTCTTGCTGAAAAAAACCTACATGTATTGTTCTTTGATACGATATTGAGATTACTTATATTGAGTCAGCACACACATTCTTACTTAATAGTTGTGATAACATCCACAGCCTCGTTGATTTTTTGGGGGGGTTGTTGTTGTTATTGTTGTTGATGATGTAGAGTTTTGATATGTTTTATTATTAATTCAGAGACAGAAAATCAGAAAACAGCGCGTTGTCGCTATTTTCTGATTTCTAATTTCGACCCCTACTTTGTTCTTAGAACTCACGTCATTGAAGTCAAAATAAACAAGATTTCTGGTGATTATCTTCCTTTTTTAATTCTTCCATTAATATGAAATAAAAATCGGCAGCAAAGAAACACAGTGTCTACTATCTTCTACTGGAAAGCACATTATTACGTCAACCAATCAAGCCAGAATTTCCGAACGAAAAGGGCATCATATCGAGCGGACTTGGCATAAAGCACTCAGCGGAGTTAGTTATTCGCTGCGATCGCTGGTTTTAACAGATCGACTACGCGTCAAGCCTGTCCTTCACTGGGCCAAGTCAACTACGCAAAGTATACTTCGCGAAGCTGGCCGCACGAAGCTTTAGCACTGAGTTTTGGGTAAAAAGACTTGGCGAAGCTCGGGGTCAATTCAGGACCGTCCTCATTGTTTACCAACTGTCTAGGGCATAACTCAGCCATAGCGCTTGCAAATCCTGACAGAGCTATTTCCGAATAATTATCGTCTATTGTGTTTTAACCTGTCCCAAAGTTGTCAGTCCTGTTCAGTCCTTATGTCCTAATTTTGTCAGTCTTGTAAGGTCCTGATGTTCTTAGTCGTAACCTTTACACTGAGGTGTCGAACAAATCCGGGATTACAAAACCCCGCCGCCATTTCCTTGGGGAAACTATTGACCGTTTGCTTTATCCCGACCATACTTTTGTTTTGACTCCTCTCCCTGTGCCCCTGGGGCTGTGCTCATGTTATTTAAACTTCTAATGGCTGGTCTTCGATTTGTCAGCTTTTCAAACCTAATTCGTCCCTTAATTCGTCCCTAATGTTTATCCATGCGTCATTGAGAGTGTGTGATGTTGCAAGTAGTTTTGCATGGGAATTGTTAAGCCAAACCAAGAACAGCGTTGGTAATTTTAGTTGCACTTTTGGTAAATGGAAACCGCCATTTGGTTGGGGTTGGTAAGATTGTTGATTAAAGACTTCAGTAACAAGCAGGTTAAAATAATATAAGGGAGTATTTACTGTAACAGTACATTCACCGTGTCTTGCATACAGTTTTAACTGTACCTGTGAAACAGCAGGCAGTGTTATTGTATCATCCCGCCCTTTGCTAATAGTATGGCTGATGGGGTCTATGTCGACCAAAAGAGTGGGATTCCCTGTAGGTGGATTCCCTGTATACAGGGAACACCACAGGATTTAGTGTCTGTAGCGTGTCGCTGATATCGCTGAAAGTCACGTGATGCTTGATTGATCGGTAGAATTTGATGTTTTTCAATCTTTTTTGATATTTCTTAGAAATTCGAGTATGGTTTGCAAGTTTTATTGAAAAACTCCACCCTGTGGGATTCCCTGTATACAGGGAATCCCCCTCCAGGAACTCCACCTACAGGGAATCCCACTCTTTTGGTCGACATTTCATTTTTATTTTTCATTTTCATTACTTTATTGTCCCATCGCTGGGAAATTCGGGTCGCTTCCTCCCAGTGGAAAGCTAGCAGCAACGGAGTCGCGCTACCCAGGTGTCTGCGTGTTTAGGTGTATTTAGCCACCTGCACTTATGGCAGAACGACCAAGGTCTTTTACGTGACATTGGGATGACACGGGGGTGGGACATGGCTTCTGTCTCTGGGTCTGCACATAAAGTTGACCCGTGTCAGTCCCGGCCCGAATTCGAACCTGCGACCTTTCGATCACAAGTCCAGTGCTCTACCAACTGAGCTACCCGGCCCCCTACTGAGCTACATAGACCCCATCAGCAATAGTATGGGGGCCTATTGTCTGTCCTCAGGCTAACTTTCGCATAGTCAGGAAATGAAAAAGAGAGACGATAAAAACGGCTTCTTTGCTGGAGCAATGCGATCACGCGACTTTATCCGCACCACCTCTAAACGACAAAGCGCCAGTGTTTTTTAATTTTTATTTTCATTCTCCCCAAACAAACATCTCCGCCTCCTTTACGTGACATCAGCGAGCCCTCACCCCGCGGCAAGTTACGCCCGGATCCGTCCATTTCCTGCTAATTACCACCCGTGAAAAGCCGGGTGTGTTCCACCCGCCAGGCATCCTGAACTCAGGTCAAAATGAGTTCGGCTCATTCTCTCCCTGACAGGATGCCTTGAGTTTCCTTGTCTGGCAACTGTGAGACCGCACTGTGGTGACGTCATTTTCACTCAAATTCATTGACATTTTGGTCAAGAAATCTCAACAATCTTATCAGAAAATATTAAAATTGTAGTAAAATTGTATGTAAGTCCCTTCATCCGAAAAGAGAGAGAATACAAATACGAAAGTTTATTCAGTTTTGTCTGGCAAGGAAACCGATTTTTTAAAAAACATATTTAAAGCTTTTTATAATGTGTTATTGATATAAGCAGATTCGCAATCGTCGATAATGATTTTTCATGGTGTTTTGTAATTTTTGAATTACAGAGGAATTTTCATTTTAGACAGTCTCAAGCGAGCTATTTTTCGCGGATGTATTTACTGTGCAAACAACTCTAAATATCAAGGACAAGATTGACAAGCTTCGGAGAACACTCGATCAGCAGCCCTTCGTCCCGTCCCCACTCTCCCCCTCCTTCTCCGGCTCCCCCCTCACGTGCTTTCAGCCTGTCACTCAAAACCACGTCAAGCGACTCATCACCAAGACGGCCATCAAGACCTGCGAGCTAGACCCCCTGCCAGTCTGGACTACTGCAACTCCCTTCTGGCTGGCCTCCCCGCCTCATCCATTCATGGCCTACAACGAGTCCAGAACGCTGCTGCCAGGCTGACGTTGAGGAAGACGAAGCGAGACCACATCACCCCCCTACTTCGCTCCTTGCACTGGCTCCCTGTCAACACCCGAATCTCCTACAAACTGTCTACTCTGGTCTACAAATGTCTCAACGACTCTGCTCCTGAGTACCTTCAATCCTCCCTGGACCTGTACACCCAGCCCTCCGACCGTCCCCTTCGTTCTGCTGCTGACCCACTCCGCCTTCACACCCCTCGCTCAAAACTCGCATCTGCTGGTCAGCGTGCATTTCCCTCCGCGGGCCCCTCCGTCTGGAAATCCCTGCCGCTTGAGCTTCGCCAGAGCCCCTCTCTTGACGCGTTCAAGAGTAGGTTGAAGACTCAGTTCTTCCCGTAGCTGGCTGCGACTTTCATGTTCGACGTGATGTGTTGTGCCCCAAAAGACATTCTTGTGCTGTGCTCTGTGAGAGGTGTTTTCTTTGTGCTTAATATTATTTTGTTTGGACCTAGCTATTGATGTGTACATTGTTGTTAAACAGTTGTTTGTTGTATGTTTATCAGGGTTTGCTAGTGTGTGATAGGGTTCGTGTCCGTCTGTAGATGTTAGTTTCTTTGTTAGTCCTGTGTTGACAACTCTTCGACAAGCGCTTAGAACTGTACCCACGGAATACGCGCTATATAAGCTTCCTATTGATTGATTGATTGATAAATATGGCAACAGTGTCACGTGATAATCCACCGTTTGGTTTCGGCGGTCGCTGGAGCAGACGATTTTTTTGACAGTGATGCAACCACATTACGGTCTCCTTCCGGCAGCAGTCCCAAAATTTCGACTTGTTTTGACCTTAGAACGATGTCTTTATCATAACTGTGAAGAACATAACGGAGACAACTGTCGAAGTCGGCCAATCTGCAATCATTTTCGTCTCGCGAACACTGCTAGCGAACAACATATGGGAGATAACTCTGTATTCTTCTTTTGATCGATTCGCGTAGGACTGTAGCGTCCGGTCAGAGGGACTTAAAAGCGATAGCGTGGAGCGATGATGAATCAGAATGCCCGCCAGGATCAATGTATGCTCGATGCTCCAGTCACCCGTCTCGGGGGGGGGGGGGGGGCGGGGGGGGGGGGGGGGGGGGGGGGGGGGCACTGGACTTGTGATCTTAGGGTCTCGGGTTCGAATCCAGCACGGGACGCACACGGGTCGACTTTGTGTGCAGACTCAGAGACTGTATCCATGTCCCAACCCCGTGTCACCACAGTGGCACGTAAAAGACCTCGGTCACTCTGTCATAAGTGCAGGTGGCTGGTTTACACCTAAACACGCATGCAACTGGATATTTCATCTGAAGTCGGTGTAAACTAACACCCGGGAACATGATGACAATGGGTAATATCTTTTCTATCCATTTTTTTAATAATTATTTTTGATGACGTCATATCTGGCTTTTTTGCAAAAGTTGAGGCCGCACTGTGGTGACGTCATTTTCACTCAAATTCATTGACATTTTGGTCAAGAAATCTCAACAATCTTATCAGGTAGTATTAAGATTTTAGTAAAATTGTATGTAAGTCCCTTCATCCGAAAAGAGAGAGAATACAAATACGAAAGTTTATTCAGTTTTAGGCCAGAGCCCCTTCTGAAGGGTATGCGCCCATATACAACATAATCATTGTAGAATATTGTGTTGTTTCATAAATGACCCAAATTTGTACACATCAAACAGTAATACATGTGTACATAAATCATGTCACAGTGATTATCTTTTCATTCCCTGATAAATATATTGTGCTAATTTGGATATTTGACTGACATTTCCAGTAGACATAAGCAAAGTATATCGGTACATACATGGATGATTATAATATTTTGTCTTTATGAATAATACTCTCAGGTCACGTAGTGCAGGACAGCAAAACATAAAGTGTATTTCATTTTCTTCAGCCTATTTACACAGACGGCACAACAAATCTTCCTCACTCTGTACACTATACCTACATCTGTGTACAGCAAGATCCGATACACCGAACCTAAATTTAGTTAATGCACTTTTCACATAGCTATTCATGTCCATATCTATATACGCTTCAGTACTGCTTCCGGTCTTAAACAATCTGTATGTAGAAAATCGATCACTGCTTTGCATATGGTCGTTCTAGTCTTGCCATCTGCAATCTATCAATCGTTGTCTGAAACATTTCAAAAATCCACCAATACTGTCCACCCCTTGGTTGTACCATACATCTGCAAACCCATGAGAGAACAAACACTTTCGAACATCCGTCGCCCATGTAATCTTGCCATTACAGTCTAAATTATAGAGAACTTTGTATGCTTTACATGGAATCTTAGAATTTTCCATTCTTGTTAATTTTAGCCAACATGTAATGCACTTTACATATGAGTTTAGATATATTGGGAATCTTCCCAATTCACCATACACAAGGTCGTTTGGTGTTCTCATGTCTACATGTAGGAATAGTTTCATGGCGAATAAGTGCAGTTTTTCTATTTCCGTACCTTTTTGCAAAGCCCAAATCTCAGCACCATATTGCACAATCGGTTGAACTTGAGAATCAAACAATTTCGTAAACAATTTGTAAGAACTACTCTCTAACTTGTGCAACACACGAAGTATACCAAACACTGCCCGTTTACCCCTACTCACCAAATCTTGACAAGAAACATTAAAACTGAGTCTCGTGGGAAAAAAATCCTAAATACTTATAAGCGTTAACAACAACAACTCTATCTGCACCATAATTCCATTTTTCACAACTAGCTAAATATCCTCCTTTACGGAAAACAATGATATTAGTTTTGTTCACATTAAGTTTCAACTCCAATCGAGAAGCTGCATTGTACAAATTATTCAGCTGTCTTTGCAGGCCAACAACAGTTGTGGAGAGCAATACAAGGTCATCAGCAAAAAGCAATATGAAACATTCAACAAAATCAAATGTCACACCATGTTTTCCATTTTCCATTACTTCCAAAGCTAATTCATTAATGAATAACGAAAACAACACAGGGCTACATACATCACATTGTTTTACCCAATATGTACAATTGATTACATTAGTAAATTTAGCGCCACATCTTATTTTAGCTTTCACATCCAAATACATGCTTTTCACACAACGATGCAATTTTCCTCTGATACCGTTTTTCATAAGTACAGGCCACAGAAGTTTCCTAGAAATCGAATCGAATGCCTTCTCAAAATCAACAAATGCTACATACAATTTTCTGTTATTTGTAAACTGTTTCTGAATGGCCGCCAGGAGTGTAAAGATATGGTCAACTGTTAAATCCAGCTTGATGTTCACCAGTAATATCATTTATGCTAATCTATTCCTGCAATCTGTTATTAATTATGGAGCTTTTTTTAAAATTTACTGCTGACATCACACAGTGATATTCCCCTGTAGTTATTGGTGTCATTTATCTGACCTTTCTTAAACAGAGGCAAGATTATTGATTCCTTCCAGTTGTCCGGGTAAAAACCAGTATCAAACAAGACATTAAACAACCTTACCAAAAACATCACCACAGCCTCACCCGAATGCTTGAACAACTCACCAATCAGCCCATCTGGACCAGCAGACTTTCCGTTCTTCAGCTTTCTAATTGCAAGAGTGACCTCTTGAAAAGAGAGAGAGAGAGAGAGAGAGAGAGAGAGAGAGAGAGAGAGAGAGAGAGAGAGAGAGAGAGAGAGAGAGAGAGAGAGAGAGACGGACGGACGGACGGACGGACGGACGGACGGACGGACGGACGGACAGACAGACAGACAAAGAGAGAGGGAGAGATAATCGGGTATATCAGTAAAATCGGTACAGACTCCCCCCCCCTCCCCCCTTTTAAGCCACGTGTTTTATGTTATTTTATCTATTGTATAGTCACTTGAGGTAACAGGGGCTAGAGTCGATATCAGGTTATATCCGATGTTTGGATGTGAACCTATCTGGTTGTGAAAACAAGGGGGGAGGTCGACCGGATGCGAGCATTAACAGGACTCCGTACACCTCATTAATCCATCAACGATTTCCAGTAAATCACCGCCATGTTGTCACGCTCCATTTCATAACGACTCTCTAACTCCTGATCCATTATTTCATCGCCGGGTACTTCAGCTTACTGCAATTACGGATTAAGTACTTTTGCTTGTCTGTCTGTGTGTCTGTATTTCCATCCGTTTGTCTGTCTGGTTTTCTGCCTGTATGTCTATCGGTTTGTCTGTCTGTCTGTCTATCCGTCCCTCTGTCCGTCTGTCTGTCTTTCTGGTTGTCTTTGTGTTCGTCTGTCCATCCATCAGTTCTTCTATTCATCTGTGTGTTTGTGTGTCTGTCCATCCACCCGTCTGTTTGTTTAGCTGTCAGTTCTTCTATTCATCTGTGTGTTTGTGTGTCTGTCCATCCACCTGTCACCGGCACGGTTGGCCTAGTGGTAAGGCGTCCGCCCCGTGATCGGGAGGTCGTGGGTTCGAACCCCGGCCGGGTCATACCTAAGACTTTAAAATTGGCAGCTCCGCCTGGCGTCTGGCATTATGGGGTTAGTGCTAGGACTGGTTGGTCCGGTGTCAGAATAATGTGACTGGGTGAGACATGAAGCCTGTGCTGCGACTTCTGTCTTGCGTGTGGCGCACGTTCAATGTCAAAGCAGCACCGCCCTGATATGGCCCTTCGTGGTCGGCTGGGCGTTAAGCAAACAAAACAACAACAACAACAAAAATCCACCTGTCTGTTTGTCCGTCTGTCTGTCTGATTGCTCGTCGCGATCCTTTTCTTCCTTAACAATCACACCGGATTGTACGTTTAAATGTAAGATGAGTTAAAAAAAAACGTGGGTTTTTTTAATTCCAGAAAACGAACGCCTTCTGGCCGTTGGTCTATCTTCGGTACACTCCTTCTCGTGCAAACAGTTTGTCATTATAATTATATGGATGTCCTTTTGCGCAAGATGCTATTGTACACAAACGGAATGAATGTTCGTTTGCCTAAAATATCCTAAGAATCCAATTGTTCTATTCGCATAGACCAGCGTTTCATGCAAAATCTCCTCTTGGTGTGCAAAAACTGCATGCGTTTATATTGCAAAATGTGTAAGTGTGTTCATATGTTCGTTGGTTCGTGTGGGTACGTTTGCGCGCTCGGATGTGTTTGTGTGTGTGTGTGTGTGTGTGTGTGTATGTGTGTGTGTGTGTGTTTGTGCGTGTGTGTGTGTGTGTGTGTGTGTGTGCGTGCGTGCGTGCGTGCGTGCGTGCATGCGTTTGAACCTGATAACTGTTGCGATACTGCAGACCAGCCCCTTTCCTTTGAATTAAAGTTGTATTGGCACAGTCAGTCTGAAATGGATTTGCCGTCAAACTCGAGATGGTGTTTTAAAACAAGTTTCATAGAAGATTGGTTGTAGGCATTAAAAAACCCATTTCTGTTCTCTTTCAGATTTCGGGTATTTTGACAACCTTTCACAATTATTTCTTTATCTGCCCTGTTCTGGATGTTGGTTGGTAAGCGTGTGAGTGAGCGAGTGAGCGAGCGAGTAAGTAAGTAAGTAAGTAAGTAAGTAAGTAAGTAAGTAAGTAAGTAAGTAAGTAAGTAAGTAAGAAGTAAGTAAGTAAGTAAGTAAGTAAGTAAGTAAGTAAGTAAGTAAGTAAGTAAGTTAGTAAGGAAGAAGGAAGGAAGGAAGGAAGAAGGAAGGAAGGAAGGAGGAAAGTAGGGCTCACCGCTATTTGGTCGGGCGCTAAAAATAATCTACGAAAAGAAAAAACGAACAAATTGTGACCCCCATTATTTGCTCGGGCGCTCAAACAAATCCGAAGAGAACAACTAATATTTGTGTCGATAAGAGCATACTCATAATTTCACTTGTTGTGCTGCCCTAACATTGTTGTGCTGTCAACAACATTACACACAAGGAACTTAGTCGATAAATATCGACAGGGGGCCGACTAATGGTTTAAATGTGAAATGTGTGTATAATAATGGGTGTGGGTCTGAAATGAAGTTAGGTAGTAGTTAACATTTGTTTTGAATAATTATTGGTATTTTGACAATGTGGGTAGCATGGAAATGTAAGCATTTGAATGTAAGTCTTAGGTACCATTGTACCCAGGAAGAGAGACCAGAGATAGGAGTAGGTTGCAATAGCTTGTGTGGTCTTTGAGTTTTGTTTTTGGAAAGATATTGTTAAAGAAAAAGAAGACAATTACAGTAATGCAATATTTATTGTGAAAACCAACGATTGTACAAAGAACATGTGAAGCAACATTATGTCTATGATGATGTGAAGAAAATTAGTTATGATTTATACTATTATTATTTAGACTTGAGACTGACAGTGTTGTGACGAGCGTTGGCTAATGGTAACGAGTACATATGTGTGTAGTTGTGGTGTGTGTGTGTGTGTGTTTGCGCGTTGGTTTGGATTATGGGTGTAATGTCAAACAGATGTGACAGTAATAATGGAGTTCACATCAGTGAGGTTAGTTTGAAATGGAACACACGCACGTTTTTGAAAAAAAAAAAAAAAGAAATTTAGAACCATGAGATCTTTATTAAATAATAAACTGAACATCAGCAAAACATCAAAGCAATTATTAATAAGGTTTGAAAAGCTTGACTTACTATGTTAAATAGTGGATTGAAGGCTGAAAACGTCATTTACAAATTACATCTGAGATAGGGAGGGCGGGTGGGGGAAGTGCTGAAAGTGTGGATGAGAATAAAAAAAAAATGCTGAGTGACAACAGGGAGGTTAAAGGCTACCCTTTTCGTAGAGTTCATTAATTAATTCCTAGTGTTTACATGTGCCAAATATGTTATAACAGTGTACCTAAGGGGACATAATAACGATTGGCTGTAGCTTTCGAACACAGAAAAAATTATTTCAGTATTGCAAAGTGGTTTTGATAGTGTCGAATGTTAACAGAACAGTCTCAAAGTGAAAGTGGATGTTTTCCGGAAATTGCGAAGTTAACAAGAATACCAGCAGAAAAGCGCGCTTTCCTGCTTAGCACAATACGCTACCGTACTAATCTGGCGTGTCAATATCACTACCAGACCTGGGAACCCCTGTTTTGCACTTTGAGTATTCTCAAGCAAACTTGGTGTATTTTCAACAAAATGAGCGTACTCCACACAGCGTTTGCACATCCATGACTAAAACATGCCTCATGCGCGTCCGTCACACCGTTAAATAAGTTTACCTATACATTTAAAACAAATGCTTTTTTCAATTTTTACTGACAAAAACTGTACCATATTTGACGGCCTACAAGCCGCGACTTTAAAAAAAATCACATTGCGGCTTATAAAAAGATGCGGCTAAAACGTTACCTAAACTTGAATAGCATTCACCTAATGGAAGTCGCCGGGGATTTTCTTTTCGCTCGATTAGCGATTACCGGTACTTTATTAGCTCTCTACTCAAGACTCGGCGCTTTTCTCTTTCATTCGCGAATCTTCGTTTGTCAACAAGTCGTCGTGACAAGCGTACAGAGAAACACCGGATGTATCAGGATCTTGCGCGCGCGAGATTTCGTTTTTTTGTGTCCCGCGATAGTTGGAGGAGCGAGAGCCGCCATGTTGTGTTTTCGTCTGCTCGAAATGTGCGCAAAAGTCGTAAATCATCCCAAAAAAGCTTATTCCGGGCGGGACTACATGTGTGTGTTGGTTACAAATTGTGTGTGTGTGTGATATTTTTCTTCAAACTTTTTCACTTTTCTTCTTTGTTTCACTTGTTTATTCTCGGAGCCGATTTCGCCAAATACCGTACTTTCGTTTGCCTGGTTGTTTTGATTGATTGACACGATACGATTATATTTTTTTCGACGGCGGCTAATAGTGACGTAATCATGTGCCAAAATACTGGATCGGCTTCAGGATGGGCTTGTGAAGAAAAGTAGTCAAGGAATTTTTCTCGGCGTATTTTTTTCCCACTGACCGTACTGAGCGTATTGTCGACAATCATGCGTACAAAATACGGCGAAATCGTATGGGTTCCCAGGTCTGCACTACGTTTTGGACGTGGAAGGTGAGCGATTTCCTTCCGCCCTCAGCTAATTCAAGAAATCACCCCCCTCCTAGGTACACGTGCACTCAAGTTAACCTCTGCTTTGACCTGTGTGCCAAGAGTCAGATGAGAGAGAGAGAAAGCGAGAGCGAGAGAGAGAGAGAGAGAGAGAGAGAGAGAGAGACACACACACACACACACATAGACAGAGACAGACATAGAAAGACAGAAGCGGAGAGACTCAGAGGGAGACACAGACAAAGACATACATACAGAGAGAGAAAAAATGTAACTGATCTCGTGAGAACGGTTGAGGCCTTGCAAGGTTTTGACGGCAACAATAATTATTGTAGTTCTCTAAGACTTTATTTCTGTTTGATTTGTAATATGTTGGGAAGACATATTTATCAATTGATCAACAAAATACAACATAATACAAAACGACACGACATTGTTAAAATCATTATTGGCCAACGTTGAACGTTTACGAAGGCCTCAATCTTCCCGCGCCGTAGACCAGATTAATAGGTGCTTGATTTTGGTATTTTGATTTACATAACATTAAACCTTTCTTGGGGTTCATGGTCATGGCAACAGCCATATTAATATTATATGATGTATGATTTTAATATATTTCAGCATATGTGAATTACATGTCATCATACCAAACTGTCATACATTTTTATTCCTACATTATTCTGATTGATCACAACCAAACCTACTATCATTGGACACATCCAAATGCAAGCGCCAGTTTTTGACAACAGTGCAACTTGCTTGGATCTCTTGTTTGGTCTGTAGGTAAAATGTACAATGTATTTTCTGATTTGTGCACAAAAGCTTTTTTTTTTATTTTTTTTTTTTAACATAACAATGTTTAATGTCACTGTATGTTTAAAAGACCATGGTCAAATTTGTAAAACAAATGTTAAATTAGAAAATAAATAACATTTTGGTTCATGATTTTTCCTACACCTGTGCTGAAAATAAGACATAAAAATGTTGGTATATAAGTCACTCAAATGCAAAGTAGGCAATCCTCAGTGCAGCTGATCAAGCTATTCCAAAACGCGCTTCTGGGCCTCAAAAGAGAGAACAGGCACCTTCCCCCTGGTGGAATGAAGAATGCAGAGCTGCGGTGCAGCGCAAACGGCGTTTTACAAAAGCATATCAGAAGAATCAGTCAGCCTCCAATAAAACAGCCCTCGAAGAAGTTGAAAAGGAGTGTGCTGCGGTCAATGAACAGGCAAAAGCAGCCTACTGGACAGATTTCTGTTGTAAAAAGGTGCATAACCAAGGAGACGCGTCCCTTGTATGGACCAAGCTGCGAAAATTCAAAAGGAAAGTGTTCTTGCCTGAAAAACCTTTGCTGAACGGGAAGGAGTACACACAAAGTAATCTTGAGAAGGCCGAGGTGCTGGCTGAGACATTTGCAAAAGTCAGTCAGGCAGCTCATATGCCACAGTCGCTCGCTGATTACCGTCGAAAGGAAGAAGATAAATTCGGGCGAGCAGCAGCAGACAACTCACTGCCGATAAACCAGGATCTGGGTATCAATGAGTTGAGGAAGGCAATCCAAGGAATCAAATCCGGAAATGTCGCAACCGGCTTAGACCCCATTTCATACAACATGATACGCCGGTTTCCTGAGCCCATGCTGGAAGTGCTGCTACAGTTTTACCAGCACTGTTGGGCGAGCTCAAAACTTCCCTCAGCCTGGAAAAACGCTCTGGTGATTGCTCTTCCCAAAGACGGTAAACCCCGGCACCTGCCGACAAGCTACCGCCCAATTTCACTCACACCTCACCTTGGCAAGGTATACGAAAGAATTGTAAAAAACAGACTAGAACACTTTCTTGAAAAGAACAACATTCTTCCCCTCTGCCAGGCAGGCTTCAGAAAGGGTCGAGCCTGCATGGAGCATGTGGTAAAACTTACAGCCCACATCAAGAAGGCTAAAGCACGAGGCAGAACAGTGCTGGCAACCTTCTTCGACATTAGAAGAGCATTTGACACGGTCTGGCATGGAAAGCTAATTCAGAAAATGTCCAACATGGGGATCTCAGGGCGCCTGCTGGAATTTGTCCAGGAATTCCTCACAGACAGGTCCATGGCTGTTAGAGTGGGGCAGTCCATCTCTCAAACACATGTCCTAGATATGGGGGTGCCTCAAGGAAGCATCATAGCCCCCATATTGTTCAGCATCATGGTCCACGATGCAGCAAATCTGAACCTCAAGGAGGCCTCATTGTCTCTGTTTGCCGATGACATGGCCCTCTGGGAAGCAGTCAACTGCAAGTCAGAAAGAACAATCAAAACAAAAATGGGGCGGTACCAAGAAAAAGTCGACCAAATCGCTGACTACATGCAGACGAATGGCTTTGAGCTATCTACCGAAAAAACCGTGTTCATGGCTTTCACAGGAGTGCAGCTTGTCAAAAGGACATGTTCCATCACCATAAATGGGGTGCAGCTGGTGCCAGCAGATAAAGCCAAGTTCTTGGGAGTGACATTCACAAGCTCCCTCAGTTGGGGCCCACACATAGACTCACTTGTGAGAAAAGCTCAACGCTCTCTAAACCTGATAAAGGTTCTGAGCAGAGAGTCGTGGGCAGCCGGAAAATCATTGATCCATCTTGTCCGTGCCCTTGTTCGGTCGCGCCTCAGCTATGGCCAAGAGGCTTTCTTTGCAGCTCCTGACAGTCAGTGGGTAAAGCTTGAAAGAGTAGAAAGAGCCGCTCTCAAAGTGGCGCTGGGGGTCCCCAGATCGGCAGTCTCCACCCTACTTTACCAGGAAGTGGGATGGCTGCCACTGAAAGAGGAATGCCACCTCAGATGTGCACAGCTGGCTGTCAGAATACACTGTGTCCCAAACACGGCAGTGGAAGTATTTACCCCAGACATGGGAGATACCGACCACATGCAATACAAAGCTCTTGAGTCCAAGACTCATACATACCAAACAGTGCTCCCAATATACAACCATGTGAAGGGCATATGGGAACAGAGTGGCCTGTCCAAGGAAAAGCTGGTCACAGGTGGTACTCTTCCTTACCCTCCATGGCTGCTTGAAGCCCCAAATCTGATCATAGACTATGGAGACGGCCTCAAAAAGGCAGAAGACCCATTGCTGCTGCCACAGTTGCAAAAGAAAAGATCGATCAACGATTTAAAAGCCACCTACAGGTCTTCACAGATGGTTCGATCCTGCAGTCAGGGGAGGCTGGGTGTGCCTTGTCGATTCCTGGACTTGATATAACACGAAAATACAAGCTAAACAAGGGGATCAGCATCTTCTCTGCAGAGTTATTTGCTATCTACATGGCCTGCACACTGATAAACGATCTGCCAACCCCACCCCTGGGGGTGGTCATCCTTACGGACTCAAAATCCTCGTTGCAAGCACTTGCACATGGCACCAAGAACAGAGGAGAGATGCAAACTGAAATTCATTTCTTAGCCCACCAAATTATGACAAAAGGAACAGACTTTTTCCTCATGTGGCTGCCATCCCACACAGGAATCCGGGGAAATGAAATGGCGGACAGTGCAGCAAAAGCAGCGGCTATGTCAACCATGCCAGTGACAGACATTCGGCTCTCCTGCCAGGAAGCCAAACTGCTGCTAGCCAAGCTAAAAAGAGAGGAAAGAGAGCAGACACTGTCACAAACATGTGAAGAGAGAGGATGGATACACCTCCCCTACAATAGGAAAGGGCACCACCTCCCACTCCCCCCGAGACCCATGAGCCTGTTGCGTCGCTTGCGCACGGTCAGCAGCCGCATCTACTGGGACAAGGTAGTCTGTCAGTGTGGCAAGACTGGACACCTCACACACGTGTTTGAAGGTTGTGACACTCTCAAGGAAGAGATGTCTAGTCTCATCCGCTACAGAAGGGAGAATGCTCTCAGTCTGGGAGACTTTCTCCGCCCACACCCATCACTCGGAGAGAAACCGATGATGGTCTTGGTCACCAATTTGTTCACCTCAACTGTTGCGAGCTGGTTCTAGTGTGCTTGCAGCAGACCCAGCACAGCACAGATCCACTTCTGGAATCTTAAGCTAAATGTGTCCCAAGACACACATTTTGTAGTCCTGGCATCCTGAAAGGTAGAGGCCCCAACCTACAGGTTTGCTACCATACCAAAAACGCCTCCAGACACGGGAACTTGGGAGCAGAGGCAACAGCTCCGCTTGAACCTCAGAAACCAAATGTGCCTCCAGACACACAGATCCCTTAGACGGCCGAGGCTGTGGCCTCTAAGGTTCTCTTGTACCAAACCGCCTCCTGACTCTGCATCAGATTGCTTGCGCTGGCATCTGCTTACATAGACCCACATTAAGTCACCACCGAGTGGTAGACACAGACGACATTTGGTAGCACTGACTGCCAGCTTCACGGTAATGCGTACCCATAGCGCGGCTCTGCATGGGTGGGAATGTTCTGAGCAAAACACTATGTGTTACTCCATACCCCCCGCCCTCCATGGAACTTCTTGACCCCAACAAATTGGGGGGGGGGGGGGAGTTTGCCCAGTCGGTAGAGGCGCTGGCTTTAAAACCGGTTGTTACTATCCGCGTGGGTTCAACCCCCAAGTTTGGCGCGGGATGTGTGTCCCAGAGTCAACTTTGTGCAGACTCTCCTCGGTGTCCGAACACCCCCGTGTGCACGCATGCGCACGATAAAGATCCCAGGGTCACAGCGAAAGCCTCAGGCCTTGGAAACACGATTACATGCATGCAAAAATATGAAGCCCGGGTGTCCGTTCGGCCAACAGCCAAAAAAGTAACCATTTCAGCACTGACCCAAGACGACCCAACCAGGTCCCAAGCCCATTTTCAGGTCTCCTCTAGCAGCCGGCAGCCAGCTGTCTACATCCCCCCCTCTCCCCGCATTTTTATTTTTTATTTTCATACAAAGCCGGGTTTTCCCGTGTAACATGCCCCTAATGGCTTTGCCGTGAGGGCGTAAAACTTTCATTTCACAAGTAGTATGAATGGTTTGAGTTTGTTGCGGTTAACCCTGCACAGTTCGGCCTATGATGTTTTTGTTGAACAATTTTGCCGTCACCCCTCCCATAGAGTGACGTATTTTGCAACTTCCTGTGTTACACAAACTCAGTGATGACCAATTTTGCCTTCACCTCGCCCATAGGGTGACGGATTTCACAACTTTCTACTGATGAACAATGTTGCCTTCACCCCTCCCATAGGGTGACGGATGTCACAACTTCCTGTGTACACAAACTGATGACGTATTTCACAACAAAATGGCGCTGCCCATGGTCAACCTCGAAACTATCCGTATAGAATGGGGGCCTCCTGGCCCCCATAATAATGAATCATAAATAACACACATTTTGAACCCAAAGAACAACAAAAAACACGCTCCCCATCAGAAAGAACCACGAACAACAATTAAACGATCAATACCCGCCAACGAAACCGAATACTTCCGCCGTTGAAGGATTTTAGTTCAACGCGGAACTGTTAATTCATATTTTGTTTGAAGGAGCAATTGCGAACAGCGGGGATTGTATTGTCCGGCGTTGTGCGGTCACGAACTCCCTGAGGGCTGCTTTGACGTGACCATTATGCTCTCATTAGATCCCCCTTTTCTCTCTCTCTCTTTCTCTCTCTCCCTCTTTCTCTCCGGTTTTTGAGCAGGTCATTCAACCCTCGACCACATTTTTACTTTACATAGTGTTATTGATTACTTTCTATCAAAGAGAAAAAGGTTATATTGTCTTTTTATTGATTATGAGAAAGCATTTGATTATATGAAAAGAGCTTTTCTATGGAAGAAGATGTTTGACGCTGGAATAAATGGGCGAATGCTAAATATTATTCAAAATTTGTATAGTAAGGCCAAGTCATGTGTTTTGGTAGGTAACCTAAAGTCAGATTTCTTTCAATGTTTTACCGGTGTACATCAAGGGGAAAACTTGTCACCTGTATTGTTTGCTGTGTATTTAAATGATTTACAAGCTTATATGTTTGATAAAACTGAACACCTCCCTACTATTGAAAGAGAGGTTGCTATGTTGGACTTACAGCCTGATGATGCTGAGCTGATGTTTAAAATGTTTATTTTATTATATGCAGACGATACAACCATTTTAGCAGAATCCCCAGAAGCATTACAAGACTCGCTATATGTGTTGTCCGAATACTGCGATCTGTGGAGTTTGCGGGTGAACGCCAAAAAAACGAAAATAGTTGTTTTTTCAAGAGGTAAAATACGAAAATTGCCATTATTTAAATACAAAGATGAATTAGTTGAGGTCGTGTTTGGCTTTCAATATTTGGGTCTATTTTTTAATTATAATAATAAGTTTAATAAATCACAAGAGTTGTTATATGATAAGGCCTCTCGAGCAATGTTTAGCTTGTTAAAGAAGTGTAGAAAATTGTCGTTGTCCATAGATATTCAAATTGAATTGTTTGATAGAATAGTTGCACCGATTATGTTGTATGGCTGTGAAGTATGGGGACCAAATTTGGTAAATTTAGCAACAAAATTACAGCTACGTTTTTATAAGATTATTTTGAAATTAAGAAAGTCGACCCCAACGTGTATGGTATTAGGCGAATTAGGCAAATTTCCACTAGATGTCCTCGTAAAAAAATAGAATATTTAGTTTTTGGTTTAAATTGGTGGATTGTAATAATAGTAATAAGTTTTCAAATGTATTGTACCGTTTTCTGCATCGCCTCTATGTAAATAACATATACGAAGCACCCTATTTAAAACATGTTGAAACAATTTTAAATGCTCTTGGTCTTAGTGGTTTTTGGCATGACCAGTTTAATTTACGATGTTCCGAAAAATGGTTTAAATTGAAAACGTTGCAATGCCTAAAAGATCAATATATACAATCGTGGTTTTCAGAATTAAATGAAAAAGAAACTTGTTTGAATTATAGATTGTTTAAAGATACATTTATATTTGAAAATTATTTGAACATTTTACCCAAAAACCTAGCACTCTCTTTTTTACGCTTTGGAACATTAAATCATAAATTGCCAATACAGAAAGGCCGAATGTTAAATATACCACATAACGAAAGAATATGTGTTAAATGCCAGTCTGGAGAACTCGGAGATGAATTTCATTATATATTTCAGTGTCATTTTTTTGAAAATGTGAGGAAAAGGTTGTTACCATTGTATTTTTGTAGAAATTCAAATGCAGTCAAATTTAAACAGTTATTTGAATTAACAAAGAAACGAAAGTTATTGCATTTAATATAATTATTTTATAAAGAGTATTTTGAAAGAGTTCTGATTATATGATCACGTGTTTTTTTAAATTTTTATTAAAACAAAAACAAACAAGGAAACATATACTTTCCTGAAAGAAAAAAAAATGTATGATTACAATTATTTTGTTATGAATTAAGCTTGATTTATTTTCGGTTAATTAGAAGTGTTGTGTCTCATTATTACATATATCTTTTTTGTCGTGTTTATTGCAATTTTTATTTATTTTATTCATGTAACCCTAGGGGTTTTTTGAAATAAATATTGACTTGACTCTCTCTCTCTCTTAGTGGTAAGGCGTCCGCCCCGTGACTCGAGAGGTCGTGGGTTCGAACCCCGGCCGGGTCATACCTAAGACTTTAAAATTGGCAATCTAGTGGCTGCTCCGCCTGGCGTCTGGCATTATGGGGTTAGTGCTAGGACTGGTTGGTCCGGTGTCAGAATAATGTGACTGGGTGAGACATGAAGCCTGTGCTGCGACTTCTGTCTTGTGTGTGGCGCACGTTATATGTCAAAGCGGCACCACCCTGATATGGCCCTTAGTGGTCGGCTGGGCGTTAAGCAAAAAAAAACCCCAAAAAAAACCAACCTCTCTCTCTCTCTCACCCTCTCTCTCTCCGTCTATCTCTCTCTCACTCACTCTCTCTCTTTCTAGATTTAGTCCCTCTTTAGGGCGAGGGCCAGATGCAAAAAAGTATACCAATGCTTATTCTGTTACCCTCGTAAAATAAAGAATTGTCATTGTCATTGTCATTGTCTCTCTCTCTCTCTCTCTCTCTCTCTCTCTCTCTCTCTCTCTCTCTCTCTCTCTCTCTCTCTCAGAGAGACGGTTGAAACAAAGTTCGTTTGTATTGCTTATGCCACAACCCTCGTAAAACTAAATTTGATTTGATTTGATTTGATTTGGAATTTGAGTGTTGGGAATAGCGAGTGAGAGAGAGAGACAAATGACAAATTCTTTATTTACGAGGGTAGTGGCATAAGCAAACAGGTGCTTTTTTACATCCAGCCCTCGCCCATGGGAGGGTTTAATCTAATGATAATACGTTTAAAAAATGTTGGAATATCAATTAAAGAAGTAATAAAAACAAACAATGAACAAGCAAA
Source organism: Littorina saxatilis (assembly GCF_037325665.1). Classification (NCBI taxonomy): domain Eukaryota; kingdom Metazoa; phylum Mollusca; class Gastropoda; order Littorinimorpha; family Littorinidae; genus Littorina; species Littorina saxatilis. The sequence continues at coordinate 37,728,254 of NC_090258.1, forward strand.
CGATTAACTTAACAGACTAAAAAAAACAAACAAAAATATACATACAAGCGAACATGACATATTATTGTCAAAGGCATAATGAAAACTGTATCAATCAAGCAAAAACGTGTGCAACTTCGAGGAAAGAAAAATTCTGTGAACTGAGGAATCAATGGAACAACTACGTTGCAAATAATAACAATGTAGCATCGTTACATAAGTCATGTTATGAAATTAATTAGGTACATGTATCTACTGAAACGTGTAAAAGGTAAAAATAAGGCATCAACAATATAAACATGTTCAGGCTAAGTGAGAACAAATGTGCCATGTATAAGGAATGAGAAATATCTGTCTTTAAAAGTCTTGGCATTGACGGAATGTCTGATACCGCTTGGAAGTGAATTCCAAAGATGAGTCCCCGAAAAGAGTAGGCTGGACTTAAAAAGATCTATACGAGGCCGAGGAGCATACATTTTTGAAGGGTCTCTTAAATTGTGCGAAGTGAATTGAGAAGAAAGAGGTGCAGGCGCTCTTCCAATTATGAGTTTATGCATCAAAACGCCTTTATTGTACATGAGTCTTGATTTAGGAGGAAGGATGTTTAGAAGTTTATAGTCTTCGTTGGAAACCGAGACTTGTAATAAAATAACTTTGATTGCTCTTTTATGTATACTAAATAAAGGTTTCAGAGTTTTTGCACTCGCACAATCCCAAAGTGTTGACGCATAATCAATGATTGATTGAATGTGAGCGTTAAAGAAAAGTTGCCTGGCATGCCTGTGGCATGCATGAGAGAGAGAGAGAGAGAGAGATAGAGAGAGAGTGAGAGAGAGAGATAGAGATAGAGGGGGAAAGAGAGAGATATAGATAGAGTGAGTGAGTGTGAGAGAGAGAGAGAGAGAGAGGGTGAGAGAGAAAGAGAGAGAGTGAGTGAGAGAGAGATAGACGGAGAGAGAGAGAGGGTGAGAGAGAATGAGAGAGAGGGAAAGAGAGTGAGTGAGTGAGTGAGTGAGAGAGAGGGAGAGAGAGAGAGCGAGAGAGAGAGAAAGGGAGAGAGAGGAGGTGAGTTAAGGGTGGAGATTTGTCCGTTCTTTCAGGTCAACTATCATCACACCCAGGCACAAGACCAATTGCGCACGGACAAGATCCTGTAATCCATGTCAGTGTTCGGTTGGTTATAGAAACACGAAAACACCCAGCACGCACCCCCCCAATAAAAAAAAACACCCCACAAACAGAATATGACTACCTATATGGTGGGGAAAAAACTGTCATACACGTAAAAACACACTCGTGAAAATCACGAGCGTAGGTGGTAGTTCCAGCCCGTGAACGCAGAGGAGGAAAAAGAAGTTCTTTGCTCAAAAACATTTGAATACAATTGTTTATTCTAACTGTTTCAGCCGTAACCTGCCCTCTACCCCCAACTCCAGTCAACATGGATCCACCATTGTACAGCAATATCACTGTCAACAGCACGGCTGTCTACACATGTATTGAAGGCACGGCGCACCCAAATTCCAGTGACGTCACTCTCACCTGCAACCAAAATGGCGACTGGGAAGGTCCCAATGTCACGTGCTATTGTAAGACCTTTCGATTTCTTTTCAACCGGTTTATTTTATTTTATTTTATTTTTAATTTTCTTTTCTTACTTTCATGAACAAAAACTCGGATGTTTTCCTGACCCTCATAATAATAGCGTGAGCCAGCCAGCACAATAATGTCACGGAAAAGTCAGCACAATAATGTCACGGAAAAGCCAGCACATAAGCAGATTAAGATACATCCGGGTAACTCAATGCCAGTTTTTGTCTGATTTACCCTCAGCTTAAACAGCTAAAATAATTTCTGTGAATGTTGTTTTTGTGTTGCTGGTTGAAGTTTTCAAGTAAAATAAATAACTCACAGTTTTTGTCATTGTCTTACAGCACGGCTAAGGTTTGGCTGCAGCTTCTCTATTCTCCATTACCTCAGATCAGCTCAAACACGTCTTAAGATTCCACGATCCGTCCCGACAATTTTGTCTTGATGTTTTAAGATATGCCTTTTTTGATTGTTGGTGGCTGAAAGTCTCGCATGTCAACCACATTCAGTAAGGCGGCACATGGTGTATGAGAGGGAGTGGCTTCAAAATGAGGCAGGGGAACAGTTGCTGGCTAGGAGGTGGCCTTGTCCCGCAGATGCTGTTGACATTTAGCATTTGAAGGAGGTGTTTTGGGTCTCTTCTTGCAAAAAAGATACTTTTACCGAGTAATGGGGGGGGGCTTCTGGTATACAAGAACCCCTCCCTACTTAGATCCGGTGTAACAGGTCATTTTAACACATAGTCAGTTTTGACCGGGAGGTCATTCTGGGCTAGCTGATTTTGACCGGGAGGTCATTCTGGGCTAGCCAATATTGACCCCCCCCCAGTCAGTTTTGACCCCCCCTTCAAACTTTAAGAATAAGTGTGTTAGGACCTTTTAAAACGAAATACATATGTATATGTATGTGTGCACAAAATCTGTTGGAAAAATGATCTAAAAAATAAAAATTAAAAAAAAAAAATTTCTAAAAAAAAAAGAAGGTTTTGACGCTTCCTTTGAAACTTCAAAAATAAATACACTAGGACCTTTTAAAACGAAATGTATGCATAAATGAATGCATCTATGCATCTCCACAAGTTTGGGGGGGGGGGGGGCTCATTCTGGGCTAGCCCAGAATGACCTCCCGGTCAAAATCAGCTAGCCCAGAATGACCCCCCGTTCAAAACTGACTAGGCCAGTCAGTTTTGACCCCCCCATTCAAACTTCAAGAATAAGTACTTTAAGACCTTTTACAACGAATTAAATGTAAATGTGGACAATATTTGTTGGAAAATGATACTGAATAAAAAATCAAGAAAAAAACCTTTAACTTAATTTAAACAAAAAAACCACAGTTTCGACGCTTCCCTTCAAACTTCAAGAATAAGTACATTAGGACTTCAGATGACGAAATGTATGCATATATGTATGCATCTATGTATCTCAACAGGTTTTGGAATCAGCTAGCCTAGAATGACCCCCCGGTCAAAACTGACTAGGCCAGTCAGTTTTAACCCCCCCTTCAAACTTCAAGAATAAGTACTTTAAGACCTTTTAAAACGAACTAAATGTAAATGTGGACAATATTTCGTGGAAAATAATATAAAAAATCGAAAAAAACACTTTTTTTTCTAAAAAAAATCAAAAATAAAAAGTTTCGACGTTTCCCTTCCAACTTCAAGAATAAGTACATTAGGACTTCACATGACGAAATGTATGCATATATGTATGCATCTATGTATCTCAACAGGTTTGGGGGGATGTGTCATTCTGGCTAGCCCAGAATGACCTCCCGGTCAAAATCAGCTAGCCTAGAATGACCCCCCGGTCAAAACTGATTAGGCCAGTCAGTTTTTACCCCTCCCCCCTTCAAACTTCAAGAATGAGTACATTAGGACTTCAGATGACGAAATGTATGCATATATGTATGCATCTTTGTATCTCAACAGGTTTTTGGGGATGAATGACCTCCCGGTCAAAATCAGCTAGCCCAGAATGACCCCCCGGTCAAAACTGACTAGGCCAGTCAGTTTTGACCCCCCCTTCAAAGTTCAAGAATAAGTACTTTAAGACCTTTTAAAACGAATTCAATGTAAATGTTGACAATATTTGTTGCAAAATGATATTGAAAAAAAAAATAATCGAAAAAAAACTTTAACTTTTCTTCTAACAAAAAAAAAAGTTTCGACGCTTCCCTTCAAACTTCAAGAATAAGTACATTAGGACTTCAGATGACGAAATGTATGCATATATGTATGCATCTATGTATCACAACAGGTTTGTGGGGATGAATGACCTCCCGGTCAAAATCAGCTAGGCCAGTCAGTTTTGACCCCCCCTTCAAAGTTAACATTTTAAATGTTTAAATGTTGACAATATTTGTTGCAAAATGATATTGAAAAAAAAAATCGAAAAAAACCTTTAACTTTTCTTCTAACAAAAAAAAAAGTTTCGACGCTTTCCTTCAAACTTCAAGAATAAGTACATTAGGACTTCAGATGACGAAATGTATGCATATATGCATGCATCTATGTATCTCAACAGGTTTGGGGGATGTGTCATTCTGGGCTAGCCAGAATGTCCTCCAGGTCAAAATCAGCTAGCCCAGAATGACCCCCCCCGGTCATAACTGACTAGGCCAGTCAGTTTTGACCCCCCCTTCAAACTTCAAGAATGAGTACTTTAAGACTTTTTAAAACGAATTAAATGTAAATGTGGACAATATTTGTTAGAAAATGATATTGAAAAAATAAAAAATCGAAACAAAACTTTAACTTTTCGTCATCTGAAGTCCTAATGTACTTGTCAAAACTTGTTTTGTTTTTTTAGAAAATAAAGTTAAAGGTTTTTTTTCGAATTTATTTTTTCAATATCATTTTCCACGAAATACTGTCCACATTTACATTTAATTCGTTTTAAAAGGTCTTAAAGTACTTATTCTTGAAGTTTGAAGGGGGGGGGGGGGTCAAAACTGACTGGCCTAGTCAGTTTTGACCGGGGGATCATTCTGGGCTAGCTGATTTTGACCTGTTGAGATACATATATGCATACATATATGCATACATTTTGTCATCTGAAGTCCTAATGTACTTATTCTTGAAGTTTGAAGGGAAGCGTCGCCACTTTTATTTTTAGAAAAAAAGTTAAAGGTTTATTTTTAATTTTTTTAATTTTTTTTTGTTCAATATCATTTTCTAACAAATATTGTCCACATTTACATTTAATTCGTTTTAAAAAGTCTTAAAGTACTCATTCTTGAAGTTTGAAAGGGGGGTCAAAACTGACTGGACAAGTCAGTTTTACTGACTCGGCTAGCTGATTTTGACCTGGAGGTCATTCTGGGCTAGCCCAGAATGACACATCCCCCCAAACCTGTTGAGTTACATAGATGCATACATATATGGATACATTTCGTCATCTGAAGTCCTAATGTACTTATTCTTGAAGTTTAAAGGAAAACGTCAAAACTTTTTATTTATTTTTAGAAAATAAAGTTAGTTTGTTTTCGAATTTTTTTTTTCAATATCATTTTCCACCAAATATTGTCCACATTTACATTTAATTCGTTTTAAAAGGTCTTAAAGTACCCATTCTTGAAGTTTGAAGGGGGGGTTCAAAACTGACTGGCCTAGTCAGTTTTGACCGGGGGGTCATGCTGGGCTAGCTGATTTTGACCGGGAGAGAATGACACATCCCCCCAAACCTTAGATATACGTAGTTGTATACATATATATGTATAAATATTGTTTCTAAAGGTCTTAATGTACTCATTCTTAAAGTTTGAAGAGGGGTCAAAATTGACTAGGGGGGGGGGTCAAAACTGACTAGCCCAGAATGACCTCCCGGTCAAAATAGGCTAGCCTAGAATGACCGGGAGACGAATGACCTCCCGGTCAAACTGGGCTGTGTCAAAATGGGCCGCTACACCGGCTAGCGACCACTCTGAAGTGACCGAGGACACACCCGGCATTGACTACCTAGACGAGCCCATCTCGGCTGATGAGATAGAGATTGGTATCAAGAAATTGAAATTAAACAAGTCACCCGGGTACGATGGCGTTTGTGCTGGAATGTTAAAGAACTCTTGCCCGAAACAGTTTCCGTTTCTTGTAAAGCTGTTTAACCAAATTTTTGACACAGGCGTTTACCCTTCTGCGCGTGGTCTTGTGGGATAATTGTCCCAATTCACAAAAGTGGAAACATTAACAACCCTGATAACTACAGAGGCATTACGTTACTGAGCATAGTAGGTAAGTTGTTTGGCAGCATACTAAACAGGCGCTTATCTGACTGGGCGGAAGACAACAGTAGAATAGAGGAGGAACAGGGTGGCTTCAGAAAAGACCACTCTACTGTGGACAATATGTTTGTGCTGTATGCTATTGTCCAGAGGTACATTTACCTTCTTAAAAGATCTGGTAAGGTCTACATATGTTTCGTAGACTTCCGCAAGGCTTTTGACTCAGTCAATGGGGCTATGTTATGGAATGTATTACGCAAGCACGGGGTTGGCGGAAAGATGTTGAACATCCTGCAAAGTATGTACAAAGGAGTGAAGTCTTGTGTTCGCACCGACGATGGCCCATCGGAGTTTTTCCGTTGTCCATGTGGAGTCCCTCAAGGTTCTGTGCTTTCACCAACATTGTTTTCATTCCTGATTAATGAACTGGCACTTGAAATGTTTCAAAACGGTAAACATGGAATACAGTTAACACCTGACGTGATGCAGATTCTCATATTGCTGTTTGCCGACGATGTACTCTTGATATCCTATGGCGCAGCCGGCTTACAGAAACAGATTGATGTGTTAAAACAGTTTACGGATAAGTTTTCCATGACAGTCAACCTGGATAAGACAAAGGTAATCGTTTTTAGAAAAGGAGGATTTGTGGCAGCAAATGAAGCCTGGAAGTACGGAAACGAGGTCATAGAGGTTGTGAACAGTTACAAGTACTTGGGGCTAAATTTCACCACAACATTGTCATTGACGCAAATGGTCAGCGATCTGGCCTCAAAGGCAAAGATAAGGACTGGCCAAATCCTAAGATGTTTGTGGAGGCTAGGCAACATACCTAGAAGCGTATTTTTTTAAAATATATGACGCACAGGTCCTCCCGATCTTAATGTATGGATCTGAGCTGAGGGGATTCCAAAGGTTTGAAGCTCTTGAGAAAGCCCATTTGTTTGCATGCAAGAGGTTTTTGTGTGTAGGACGACAAACACCAAACAAGATGGTATATGGTGACTTAGGCCGCTACTCACTTTATGTCACTTCGTCGGTTCGCTGTATTTAAGTATTGGCTGAGAGTGTTACATTTGCCAAGCGAAAGACTCCCAAGGAAAGCATATGACATGATGAAACATTTACAGGGTTATGGCAAGAAAACATGGTCTCATTATTTGAAAAAAATGTTATGCATGTACGGCTTTGGAGATGTCTGGCTGCAACAAGGTGTAGGCGATTTGAATCGATTTATAGCAGTATTCAGACAACAATTGTTTGATTGCTTCCAGCAAGACTGGCACGACAGCATCATGAACTCGGAGCGATTTGAATTTTATTCGCTCTTTAAACAAGAAATTCGCGCTGAAGTAGACCATATTCAGCTCCGCTGTTTTCGAGATGCATACATACAATTTCGATTTGGTATTTCACCCATAAACACTCACAAATGCCGCTATCGAACTGACGTTGTACCGGGCCTTTTGATTTGCCCTGTAGCCTATGCAGAGAGGACGTGGAAGACGAGAAACATGTATTGTTTGTATGCAAAGGATATTGTGATTATAGACTTGATGTCAAAATATTAAGAGAAAAAAAACCAGAGTGAAGATGCAAACAGTATTATACGTGTTATGTCTGTAGATAAAGGGGATTCAGTGGTGCATGTGGCCAGATTCTTATATTTCAATAAAGAAAAAGTTTCTTGGACTAGTTACCCAATGTGGAACAGGTGAACGAGACTGCGATGTGTTATACATAGTTTGTGCCGTGGAATGTTAGAGCAGGTTTGATTGCAAATAATGTATGCTGGTGTAGTACACTTGTGTTGTTGTTGTACCTATTCAAATTGTTGATTTTTGCGCTGGAAATGTGTGTATGTTAGAAAGAGAGAGAGGGAGAGAGAAAGAGAGAGAGAGAGAGAGAGAGAGAGAGGGAGAGAGAAAGAGAGAAATAGAGAGAGAGAGAGAGAGAGAGAGAGAGAAAGAGAGAGAGAGAGAAAGAAAGAGATTCAGATTCAGATTCAGATTCAAAACTTTAATACAAAGGGATAAAGGTTTTAGGCAATGCCTAATCTTCCAACCTGTCCCTTTTAGACATACATGACATTATACATTACAATTATATATTTATATAACATGTATTGAACAGCCAAACGAATAACTAATTAACTAAGAATTTGTAATCAGGTTAAAAGTAACAAAACACTAGTTATAATAACGTGGTTCATTGATTATTAAAATGATGATTAAGATGTTATGCAGTAACTGTTATGATTTTAAAGCGTAGGGAGAGAATTATTTTTGACAAAGATATTTTCGAACATTTTTTTTAAAAGATGAAAGGGTTTGACATGTTTTACAGTACATTGGAAGTATATTCCACACAAGCGATCCCCAGTAGGATAAACTAGATTTATACAAATCAATGCGTGAGAGAAAGAAAGAGAGAGAGAGAGAGACAGAGAGAGAGAGAGAGAGAGAGAGAGAGAGAGAGAGAGAGAGAGAGAGAGAGAGAGAGAGTTTGTGCCGTGGAACTTCTTCTTCTTCTTCTTCTGCGTTCGTGGGCTGAAACTCCCACGTACACTCGTGGTTTTGCACGAGTGGAATTTTACGTGTATGACCGTTTTTACCCCGCCATTTAGGCAGCCATACGCCGCTTTCGGAGGAATGCCGTGGAACGATAGAGCATGATTGAAAGCCGATAATGTATGTTAGCACTGTAAACTTGTTTGTCGTTGCACCTATCCATATTGTTAATTCATGCGCTGGATATGTCTTTAGGTTTAAGAGAGAAAGAGAGAGAGAGAGTGAGAGAGAGTGAGAGCGTGCGTGCGTTCGTGTGAGTGTATGTTAGAGAGAAAGAGATAAAACCGGGTGATTGTCCATAAATACAAACACAGGGCATGCATTGCTGACCCTCCCCCCCTCCCCACACCCCGTTGAAATGAACCTTGTGTGTTTAATCAATAAAATGTCTTACGTCTTACGTCTCTCTCTCTGTCTCTGTCTCTGTCTCTCTCTCTGTCTCTCTCTCTGTCTCTCTCTCTTTCTCTCTTTCTCTCTCTCTTTCTCTCAATCAACACTCTCGTCCATTTATTTTCTTTTTGGGGGTTTTGTTGTCGCGTTTCCAACGTATTTTTGTCAGTCGTTTAGACGCTTTTTTCTTTCCAGTACCGTGACTTCTACCCAGAAATAAAAAGTAAAAGTTATAACAAAACCGCGGTGATCACTCATATTATATTTGGGTCGACAGAAAATAATTATCATGAATACTTTCTTATTGACAAAAGCACGTAGAAAAGCCCTGTCAAAGGACCACTTTGCTGCTGGATTCATGAAAACCTTCTAAAATTACACGCCTTAATAAGCACGCCAAACACGGGAATGAATTTTAGATGATTTGCCGGCAAACGCCTTTTTGGACCGCAGAAAAACCTCACAAGGCGACCCTTTCTTCAAGGGATTCGGTAACTCTGTAACTTCACCATCCCAGGATAGCGTCAGAAAAGGACTGATGCCTTCATGGGCGTGTTAATGTCTTCCGGACGGATTCGGTACCGGCAAGACATTTTGCGCGGCGTGTATAATTGATTAAAGAAAAGGCGGTACCATCACGAGCGATTCGCTAGAGCGAAGAAGTCGTGGAAATTAAATGTGGTTGGCGCCGAGCTTCAGTGATTACAATAGCTATGAATGTTTGATCCCAGCTTTTGGCGAGCAATGTATGTGAATACTTCTGCGGAGATCTTCGGGAAAACAAACCGCTAGAGGGCGTCCCAGGAACACCTCAGGATAACTGCTGTTGGACGTATTATTTGCTTGTAGAAACGCACACAACCGCGAAACAAAAACAGAATTGTGATGAATGTTTAAGACCTAACACATTTCATTTTTTTGTTTTCCTGGCCAAAGATGAAAAAGATATCACATAATATGGCTTCTTTCTAAAACAAAAGAAAAATGTGAAAAGCGATCCATTTGCTTGTTTTTGTTGACCAAAAATGTAATTGGAATTGGACAACGGGATCTCCATTTGTCAAAAAAGAAAAAAAAAAGGAAACAAGAAGCGAAATCTTAAAACAAGCAAAAAAAATGAAAAAACACGTCGAATTTTACTGTGATCTGTCTTTTTTTGTTGACCTTTTTTTACAACGAACTTTGGTATTAGTGCGGTTAACTTAACCCTGCAAGACGTGAATATGTTCTTTGTTCCATGCCATGGAAAGGATAAACCTTGCCGTCTATTTCCAAGAACCAAACTTGTCCTGTCTGCCGTTAGCAGATTTGGTCTCAGCCTTTTGTCAAACATATTTTGTCAAACTTACTTTGTAAAGTGACATTTGCTCGATGATGTTGCTTGGCTCCCATTAATGTTCATCAACACACACGCGGAAATGGCCATACACGTTTTGGCAAGTTGTAGGCATTTCTTGACGTTACTCCCCCCCCCCGCCCCCTTCTCCCCCCCCACCCCCCTCATAAATAAAAGTTTACAATTCCGCCAAAATGACAACACAATTTAAAAGAAGTTTCAACGTTACGCCGACTGCTAAACGACACGCCTGGACCTCAGCCAAAGGTTGGGCACTGGAAGTGCTGCGGATCACGATGGCTGTGCCCAAGGGTTAAACAGCCGTTTACAGAGCAAGGACTTGAACCTGGGATCGTTAGGGTCCTAAAGGTCTTCGTCCAGGACGCGGCCAGAAGGCCCTAGCTGACACGCGATCTCCCCCGGCGCATTCATGACGCGTTTTCAGCACGACAAGGCTGCTGTCAGGATCCACGCCGATTCCGGACTCCTAGTGTCTGCTTCCAACCACAGGGACAGTCGCGGGACATAACGACATTCTCCCTCACATCATCTGGAAGAGGCAAACGCGATAACCGCCATCACAGCTCTTCCAGCTTCCTACTGCGACTTAGGGGGTGAGTGCGCTACCGGTAATGGCCTGATCCTTCCGGTCAGCTGCTGCCACCTTGCGGGGCCGGGGTTCTCAGGGGCAGATCACTCGTGGCGTAACCCCAAGATTTGTCTACCCTGACCTGTGGCTATTCATAATCCGCCCATAGACCCTCAGGGCTTGGGGTTGTGGTCAGTATGGCTGTCCCTTCCTTGTTTGGCTTGACCGCTCTTTGTGCTGTAGGGTCCTGCGACTCGTGGCAAAGTTAAAGGAGAACAATGTTGTTGTGATGTTTTTGAGCAAACTCGTTTGGGATATTACATTTATGGGGCAAAACTTAGTATTTTAAACTGGGAAAGGTTAAAGTTGATGTCCCAAATGTTTTGACCCCCGAACACTGACATGGAATTTTTTTAAGCAAAGTGTGGCGTCAAAACTGGTTGGACCCAGTGACATTGAAATCCGAATCCTAAAATCAATAATATTATATTCTCTCCATTCACGTTCACCTCTCATCCCGTAAAAAAACCCACATCGCATTAAGCTATAGATTCCATCCTGCCATGTTTGTTATGAAATAGTCAAACATAATTACAAATGATAATGGTGATTTCTTGAACAAATTCATGATTTTCTCTGAAACAGCAGAAACAGCATATACGCAAGTCTTGTTGTTTAAAGAAAAAACATACAGTGAGCGTGCAATACGTGAAACGAGCCGTCCTGAACAGACGCCATATCATGGGGTGTTGTCTTCAGACACCCCCACCCCGCCCTTCACACTCCACCCTCGAAGAAAATGTAAGTTTTACGCCCTCACGGCAAGGCCATTAGGGGCATGTTACACGGGAAAACCCGGCTTTGTATGAAAATAAAAAATAAAAATGCGGGGGGGGGGGGGGGGGGGGGTGTAGACAGCTGGCTGCCGGCTGCTAGAGGAGACCTGAAATGGGCTAGGGACCGGCTTGGGTCGTCTTGGGTCAGTGCTGAAATGGTTACTTTATTGGCTGTTGGCCGAACGGACACCCGGGCTTCATATTTTTGCATGCATGTATTCGTGTTTCCAAGGCCTGAGGCTTTCGCTGTGACCCTGGGATCTTTATCGTGCGCATGCGTGCACACGGGGGTGTTCGGACACCGAGGAGAGTCTGCACAAAGTTGACTCTGGGACACACAGGGAAGCGTCGAAACTTTAAAAAAAAATTTTGTTAAGATAAAGTTAAAGGTTTTTTTTCTCGATTTTTTTTCAGTATCATTTTCCAACAAATATTGTCCACATTTACATTTAATTCGTTTTAAAAGGTCTTAAAGTACTTATTCTTGAAGTTTGAAGGGGGGGTCAAAACTGACTGGCCTAGTCAGTTTTGACCGGGGGGTCATTCTGGGCTAGCTGATTTTGACCGGGATCCCCCCAAACCTTAGATATACGTAGTTGTATACATATATGCATAAATATTGTTTCTAAAGGTCTTAAATGTACTCATTCATAAAGTTTGAAGGGGGGTCAAAACTGACTAGCCCAGAATGACCTCCCGGTCAAAATAGGCTAGCCTAGAATGACATCCCGGTCAAACTGGGCTGCTTCATAATAGGCTGCTACATCGGTTCCTGCTCAGTAATATCATGACTAGCATACAGACATTTGTTTTGCGCTTTCTCGTTATTCTATCATGGGATTGTCAATTCGAGTCATTTTCCCCCAGAAAACTGAATCAGTATTTAACTGTCTTCCCTGCTGGATTTCAGACGTAGACTGTGGCTCGCCACCCCCAATGCCCAACGCCACCGTGACCACAGTTTTCAGAACATCCTACCTGGGCATCGCTACCTACAGCTGTGACGCAGGCTACGTCAGTGCCCAGGGTGACGTCAACTCCACGTGCAGTGCGGACGGCAACTGGACACTACCTCTCATCGACTGTCAGGGTAAGACAGAGTTCTCGTTATAGCCATCATCAAAGCCCGTAAATATGATGCCCTTTTGAAGACCTCCAACCCCAAAAAACCCAAATAAACAAACAAACAAACAAACATAAAACAACTGATCAATTTGGGTATTAGGATAGAGGGAGTCCGATAAAATGGAGGTAAAATTATGAGAGGAAAAAATCTAACAAAGCAAGGTCTCAAAAAGGGGGAAAGTCTTAACTCGGGGGTGAGCGGTCAGGACTTGACTTAGTGTATGAGATGGAGGGGCTTCCAAAAGAGGCAAGGGTACAGGGGCTGGCCAGGCGGATGGTCTTGGGGGCCTTTCCCCTAGATTCTGTTGACATTTAGCATTCAAAAGGAGTAATTCTGGTCTCTCCATGAAAAGTAAGATACGTTTGCAAGGTAAGGGGAGGAGGGCTTCCGGAACCCAGAACCCCCCACCCCACACACACACACTTCAGATTAAGCCCTGGCGGGGTTGTGTGAGGGTAAGGGATGGGGAGTTATTTCAAGGGGGGGGGGGGGGGTTGGGTTACACTGTATTTGCTCTACAAGTACAAATCCTGGCTCTCACAGAAACTCGTTACTCTGTTACGCTAAGCAGTTCAACCAGTCCCCTGTTTCTTACAGGCGAGAATAGGCGAGATTGGCGAGTGGGGCGAGGAAGTACCGTTTCTTGGGAACATCTCGCCGGGAGTGACGCTAGCCGACGCTAGGTAGCTTTGGGCTTGCTCGCTTGGCGACAAAACATGGCGGCCACGCAGCTGCCCATCCGATTGGCTGTCCATGTTTTTTTACCGACCAGTGCAGACGACCTTTTCGGAATCAACCAATGGTGTTTAATTCTTGCGTAGCTAGCCATTAAACCGTTTCATAGACAATCTCGCCTCCTAGCTTCGCGAGCGGCTAGCCGAAAGAATATCTCGCCTGAAAGAAACACGCGACAGGTCTATCGAATTATATTTGTCAGGAAGTGTAATAATGGGTTGTCTTCCTTTATTGACTCTCCAATCAAAGAGAGCAATTCCGACTGACTGGAACAAAAGATGGACACAAACAGCACGTTGTCCGTCTTCTTTGTTCCGTAACAATAAAAAGACACCTGGCAAATGAATTCGAAATATTAACTGATATTAACGATCAGTTTCCGATTTTATCTCGGGTATTTTGAGAAGTTGTTCTGACAAAGTACATGACATTTCCTGTCATTGCGATCCCAGGTAAGGCTTACAATTTAAGAAAGTTTATTGAATCAAGTATCATGGAGAACTGTTGTTTCGGATGCTTATTGACATACAATGACATCGTCGATAAAAACACACGACTAAATCACATACTTACAGTATGAATACCGATTAGATGTACGCAGAAGATACAGTTTTGAAGATTCTTGACAAAGGTTCGGAATAAATATGTACAGCAGTTAACGATTATCAATTCCTTTCACCTTCGCATGCACACACACAAACGTAAAACACAAATGATACGATTGTCCAACCTCACCTGTCTATTACGAACACACAAGGAATCAAACGTGGTTGTTATGGAAAGGTGGTCACTGTGGAAGGGTGAATTATATTAAACCAGATACTCGTCGGGGATTATCTGGGGTGATCTCTTAAGCAGATGGTCTTTATCAACAGATGGTCCCCATGGCAGGTTAGACTTTCACATTTTTTATTGACTTTTCCAGATAAATACTTCAGCTTTCACGTGCTTCATCGATAGCCAGGTAGACTGACGAGATGCTAGGAATTCATGTACAGTATAGTTTTCAAACGTTTATATTAATGACATTTGTGTATGTGCAGTCATAGAGTGTGGAGCCCCACCCACCATCGCACTGAGTTTCTCCAACTTCAGTGGCCCCACCGGCTACCTTGCACAGGCCAAGTACCAGTGTCAGAGTGGGCATACCTTCCACGTGGAGAACGGATGGGAGAGTACTTTCTCCCTCACCTGTCAGGCCGCTTGGAACCAGGCCGTTTGGACTGGATCTTATCCTAGTGTGTCTGGCATGTCGTGCTCTCGTAAGCGTCCCTTGATGTTTTATTCTTTAAAAAAAAAGTTAATTCTCTTTTGGGTGTTATTTTTTCACATGTATAAACTTGACAGGACAGGACGCAGACTAGGGAAACATCGCATAAGAGCACACACGCTGGACAAATACAAAACACACGGGGGATGTTTTATTCTTCTTGTGTCTTTTTTTTTCATTCGCACATTTATTGTGCTGAATTTGTTTTTACTGGTTGTGCCAATGACCTGTAAAAAAGTTAAAAGTCTTGCCCGTTGAGTGGTAATAGTCAGTGGCTCTGGATGTTTTATTGTGTTAGTGTCATATTCGTTCTTATTTCCCTTTTGTGCTGATTGTGCCATGGACCTTACTTCCATAGATCTTGCTGTTTGCGTTGTGTAATGCACCAACAATACAGTGTCTCACTTGTTCAGTGACAGCACTTTTCTCGACCTCTTTCGAATGAAGGCCTTTGAATTTGAGGGCTGTCCACTGTTCGTTCCTCGAAATCTTTGTGTACGTGGCAGTACAATCTTTGCGTACTCGGTCTCTTGTCAGAGCTCAGTCTTTTGTTTATTTGTTTGCTTGATTGTTTGTTTGTTTGTTTGTTTTTGTTCTTGTTTGTTAGTTTTGTTGTTGTTTTGTTTGTTTGTTTGTTTGTTTGTGTGTTTTATTTTTAGTTTTTCTGTCGTAAGATCCCGTTCAGTTCACCCAAATACTATTCCTTCACAGACTTTGTGAAGCTTGTGTGGTGTTTTAATGTTTCTCAAGTGATTTGATCTTTGCATCAATTAAATCGACACAAAAAGTTAAATTTTGTATCACTCACAGCCGCGGACAGCTACGAAGGCTGTTTCCAAAGCAACGACAGCGTCGTCCTGGCTGGTAACTACGGAGAGGCCGGATGCAGAGATACTTGTCTCCAGCTCAACAATGCCTATGCCATGCTGAAAGGCAGCCAGTGCGCATGCGCTGATGCTACGCCTTCCGTTTCTGCCGACAACGCTCAGTGCATCACGCGTTGTCAGAACGAGAACAAACTGTGTGGTGGTGACCCTGACCTTTGGTCCGTCTTCTCCACCTTCCGTGAGTGCTCCTTTACATATTTATTATTCTTTTAGTTTGATAGTTAGTTAGGCAGAAAGGGTCTATGTCGACCAAAAGTGAGTGTATTTCCTGTGGATGCATTAAAACAGGGAAAACGCCTTGCAGGAAATGCACCTACAGGGAATCAACCCGGGTGTATTTCCTGTAGCGTTTCGCCGATCTAACTGAAAGTCATGTGATGCTTAGCGACATCTGGAGAATTTGATGTTTTTCAATCTTTTTTTGGTATTTCTTAGAAATTCCATTCGGTTGGCTGAATGCCGAACACGCATTCAGGAATTCTATCAGATTCTCCCGTCGAACCACCATTTTGGAAGGGGAAGTAACGCTAAGGTAATTGAAATCGGTTTACGGCAGTCACGCGCTTGGCGCGAGATTGAGCGGTATTGTAATTTCCTATTGGGAATCCACCCGGGTGTATTTATACAGGAAAAACGCCTGCTGGAAAAGCACCCACAGGGAATACACCTACTTTTCGTCGACATAGACCCCTTTAGCGTTAGGTAGATAGTTAGTTCGTAACTTAGTTCGTAAGTTAGCTTTAAAGCTTCTGTGCTTGTCTTTTCCAGGTGCGTGGAGGCCATAGGGCTTTCAGACATGCCTCAGGCATCTATTCATTTGACATTATTCCACTTTTCATTGTCCTTCATTGCAATTTTTTCAACGGATTAATTATCATCATTATCCGGGCATGACAGCGCGAGGATCAGGCCCCGCACGTGAACTAATTACGTCAAAAGCCTAGAAGTCGAGTATTCCCGAGAAAAAAAAAGAGTACTTACAATCTGGGGTAGTTTAGTCAAGACATTGTGTTTAATTTGTTTGTTTGTTTGTTTGTTTGCTTAACGCCCAGCCGACCATGAAGGGCCATATCAGGGCGGTGCTGCTTTGACATATAACGTGCGCCACATACAAGACAGAAGTAGCAGCACAGGCTTCATGTCTCACCCAGTCACATTATTCTGACACCGGACCAACCAGTCCTAGCACTAACCCCATAATGCCAGACGCCAGGCGGAGCAGCCACTAGATTGCCAATTTTAAAGTCTTAGGTATGACCCGGCCGGGGTTCGAACCCACGACCTCCCGATCACGGGGCGGACGCCTTACCACTAGTGTTTAATTACGTAAGCAAATTGTAAAACATCTTATTTGGGTCCATTTTGGCATTACCGCACACAGACAGCCTCAAAGCCCCACTCCGCCTCACAAGTGGTTTACAGAACGATGACATCTTTCACTAGGACAGCAGTACTAACATTATGGGACACACTCACAATAACATTCAACAACATTAAATGACACTTACAGATCCCTTGAATTGGTATTTAGCACGCGTAAACCACAGACCAGTTTTCGTGGTTTATTAAACCCCCGAGCCATCGGGGCCCCGTGTGACCCACTTTTTCATACATGATCAATTTTGTCGTTTGCGCTTTTAATCCTACTCTATATCTGCAAAAGCCTGTTATTGTGCACCTCTGAATCTGAAATACAATTCAAGCACAACGTTATAACAAGGGCGCCCTATAACAAATTACTGATAGTGACACAAAACAGAGTGGCGGCATCTTCAAAGAAACTGTAGCGGTTCGAAAATTCGTCTGCTTTTGCAATGGTAAGCTTATTTGATGTGATAGTCGCCCTGTCGCGGAAGTACGTTTGTATGCGAGCAATACTCAATCTACATAGGCACAGCAACAAACAGTATCAAATGGTTGAAATCTCAGTCGACCAGCATTTAAAAACACCCAAAGTTGTATCGTTTTCGGTAGCCCTCTTCCCCGTCATCAATTCAAAAGAGCTGCAAGTTGCACACACCACTCGACTCATACACCCGGTTTGCTTGATATACATCTTTTCTAACTTTTAAAACTTCGAACTGTACTGACTTAATCGTTTTGATGATATAATAATTCTTTGGTGTTTTAACAATGTTTGTGTATCAAACCGTGTCAACTTATTATTTAGATTTTAAAAGATAGATCTAGCGCCAAAACGAGGCTTACGATTTGTTTTAATGTACTTTCTTTCTAACTGCACGAACAAATTCTTTGAAAATGTCTCACTCTAAACGGTAAGCAGCCAGGATGTTTTTGTTCGGTGAGAGTTCAAATGGAAGTATGTTTGCACTGTATAAAAAAGGCTCGGGGAGCTCAGTGATCCGAAACAGTAGGTTTACGTGAGACGGAGGGTGGCTTTAAGCACTAGAACGTGATCACGAGATATGTTAACTACATTTTGGCCGGAGATGCAAACTGACAAACCGCATTACGGTCGTTTCTTATATTTTTCTCCTTAAAGTGGACGAACAAAACAGACAAATGATAACGATACAAAGATGGACATTCACTATCTTCGGTTGTTGGTTTGTACAAAAGCCTTAATCGACCGTGGTTTGACAGAAATATTTTGCCCTATTTGCAGAGGGATGTTTCTCCCAACTGGACACAGAAGGCCAGTTCAAGTCGTTAAACGAGCTGACCTGCACAGAGCGGTGTCGAGGTCAGGACAGCACGTACGCCGCGTATTTCACAGTGGGGCAACGCTGTGTGTGCTACAACACCACTCAGCCCAGCGCTTTACGACTGTCATCATCTGATTGTGACGGTCCCCAGTCCTCCGGCCTTGCCACAGTTCTCTTCTTGGGTAAGTGTTTTGACATCGTCAGTGCACTTTTTGTGACTATGTACAACTTTTAAGGCAAATACTGAAAAAAGAAGATAATCCACGCCCGAGATTGAACGCGCTGACATTTACGTGTAAAACGTAGTGGTTTGAAGTGACAAGACAGTATAGCGCAGTAGCGTACAACGCTTGAAGTGACAAGACAGTATAGCGCAGTAGCGTACAACGCTTAATGGGAATTAAAGCGCGCTTTCCTGTATTCTTTTTAAAAATAGTTCAGCTGACAATCCCAGATCTGCACGGGCTTATCATGGGATAAAACACCCCTCCACTTGAACACATACTCTAAATCAACATCGTCACTTCTTTTCGTTCAGAGTTGAATTTTTCGTTATAAACACCTTTTGCAGATTGACGCCAGTGTCTTTTTGGAACTTCATTTAAAAATAATTCCTCCTCCATGATACACAGGCTGTTAATATTTGGTATATGGCGTATTGGCGTAATGGCTTCCTCACATGTAAAGCCTGGTCAAATCTCAGACGGTTTAGGCGAATCGTTTACTTACGCGGGGAGGACTGAGCCTATAACATCAGTCATGCAATGCACAACGAATCCAATCGACAGTAGAGGTTAGTCTGTGTTTCTTGAAATTCACGAAGAACGTTGTGTTCCGCCTCATTCCCATTCTCCTTTACTTCATTAGGTATTGTCATCATTTTCACGAGTTTTCATTCACAAACACCTGGGAAATAAATCTCATGTTCCCCGTGCAATAAATCGAGGTGGTGAATGGGTTTGAGCTTTCAGGTGAAACGTGGACTGTCAAAGTAAAAGCCAATCAGGTTGATTGTTTGATGTGTGGAACCATCGCGGCTTTGGATTTGTGTTTCCGAGGACAACGATTGTAAGCATTCACTCTCAAAGACCCAATCAGTGTTGATAATTACCGCAGCGACTCATGGTCAATTTGCAACTTATCTCTGTAATCGCAAAATCCACAACGAAAAGTCATAAACACTTAAAAAGAATAGAAATATGCTCAACACTTACTGAACTCACACGTATGATCGCAGCTCTGTAAATTTTCAGACTGGAAGAAAAGCGTCAACAAGCTACGTTTGACGTCACATACGAGGTTGACGTGTTATCTCGAGCTACTGTGACGATGCTTTGTGGCCCGAAGTTGGATTCTAAACATTCGTCTCCCTGTGGGTTATTGTGCATTTTGTTGTACAACCAAAATGATGACAAAAACGATGTTTGGTGGCTTGTCGTCAGACCAGCATTTTGTTGTTGGTCCTCGGGGAGCATATCGCCTTTTGTCTCATATTTATCAACCGCGGCCTTCGGCCTTGGTCGATAAAGATGAAAGAAAAGACGATATGGTCCCCTTGGACCAACAACAAAGCTGGTCTGTCAACAAGCCACCAAACATCTTATAATGTCAGTGGTGTGGGGGGAGAGGGGGCCCAATAACACATTTGACTGTTTTTCTGTCGGTCATCTAATACCCGTGTTGGTGTCCGTTGCACAGTGAAGGTGACACCCCCTGCGGTGAGCACGTGCGAGGATCTGTTTGAGGAAGGTGTTCACGTGCATGGCGACTACTACCTTGGTGGAAGCAACGTCGTCACCACTTGCAACTTCTATGGTCAGCCATTCGTGTCAATGTTATCATTTTCTACAAATTGTATTAATTGTTTATATCGTGTTGTTGTTTGATTGAACTTGTAAAGCGCTTCGAGCTGGGGGGAAGCGCTATATAAATGTTCCATTATTATTTTATTATTATCTGTGCTATTGTTTTTTTCTCTCTCTTTCTCTTTGTGTCTCTTTTCTTTGCCCGGCATCAACATCACCACCACGTGACATTGTTACGGTCAGTCAATCGGGTCAAGTTTGTCGTTGCCTGTGCTACTTTTTCTGTTCCTGTCTTCTCTTTGTCCCGTTCCTGTTTGGACTATCTATGTCTACTCTTTACGTCTTTTTGCCTGCCTTCTGTTTATTTTTTATTCGTAAAAAATCAACTCGCTGAATGCATAATAAAGTGAGTATGGAGTAACTGTAGTTGTTTGAGGCAGCTAAATACACAATGGATATACACACATCCTATTTGTGGTGGCTTCAGACGGTAGCGCAGTGGGCAGTCATTAACCTGGCGGAGTGCGTCTAACACTGTAACTCCTTCTGCACAGACTCTTACAAAGACACGCAGCACGTGCTTCAAGCCGAACATCCGTCTCCAGGAGACCAAGTCTAGTTTTAGTAGAAAGCCACAGAGCTAAATCTAGCGTTGCCAGCACGAGAAAGAAGAGCTTCATCTGCCGCTTGCCATTGTTGGCCGTTAGTCCCAGGCCCTTCAATCAGGAGTGGGCTTATGATATGCTGGGTGATCTTAGAATAACCCTTTTTAGCGGATGAGCGTATGATACGTAGAGCGGGGCACGAGGTAAGTGTCTGCAGAAAAAATGTAATAACTCCTAAAATACTAATTATCCTGCAACCATATTACAGTTGTCAAAACCCGAAATGTAGCGCTACTTATTCACGTTGCTCTTTTTACAAAAAAATGCGTATCTATTGAATAACTATCCAAAACACAAGGCAGGTCGCTGATTTGTGGTCGGGTGCTCTTATGAAATACCCCCTGTGCGCTTATGATAGCTTGAATTTTTCGGATCGGATGCGCTTATGACTGGTTTTTCGCTGCGCTGCCTAGTGTTTTGCTTGATGACCTGAATGATCTTAATTAAATGTTCTCATTTTACAGATCATGGATTATAGATGTTAGGCCAAAAAAAAGAGGTCTGTTTACGGTAACATAGGCCAGAATAATAGGGTCGGTAGGTCGGGATTTTTTTTATTTTTTTTCTCCAAAAAACCATATTTTTACTTCTTTTTTTTTTTACCCAAATGCCCCAAAAAAAGTCTAGGGTCGCGGGAAAAAAATAGGGTCGGTCGGGTTACCTCCAAAAAACCATATTTTTACTTTTTACTTTTTTTCTTCTTCCCCAAATGCCAAAAAAAAGTCTAGGGTCGCGCGAAAAAAATAGGGTCGGTCGGGTTACCGTAAACAGACTATTTTTTTTTTTGCCTTACCATTGTGGAGAAGGGTTCTCCATCTTCAAAGAAATCATAACCCACACAGTTGATAAACATGAAGCACATAAGCTTCGGTATTGTTTTGTTCAGCTTAACACGGAGACAGGCAAGCGGAGGCTATGCACAAAAACATTCGATTTTTCACCAAAAGAGTGCGCTGAGAAAGGCTGCAAAATAGTTGTAACCGATCAAAACAAAATGATAGTGGATAAAATTCCAAATTACATTGGGCTTACTCCAGCATCTCAGAATGGCAATCAAGAGGCTCAAGAGCCTACGCCAGTGTCTCAGAATGACGATAAACATCCCCAAGAGCACACTCCTAGTGCGGTTAACTATTTTGTGAATAACCTCTTCCCTGTCTGAACTTGAACTCCACGCCACAAAACTGGCACCGAAACTCTGGCATTGGTGCATGCTTCAGCCTGTGCTGAGTTAAAGCCTTCTTCGATGGGCACACTTTGGGGCATTCATCGCACGGAAAGCTCTGTGGTTTGCTGCTGCAGGAGTGCTGTGCAAGACTGGTCCTGCTCTGGTAAGTCTTCTTACAGGCAGCACAGCTGAATGGCTTCTTCTTTTCATGGCCGTTCAAGTGAGACTCCAGCGCGACTTGACTAACCAGCGCCTTTTTACAGATGAAACACTGGAAACCCTCTTCGTGAGTAGCCCTGATATGTCGCCTGAGATTTGGCAAGTGCTTGTAGGTGTTTCCACAAGCGGTACACAGGTGAGTCTTCCCCCTGTCCTTCTTCGCAGGCGTGCTGCTGGCTGGGGGTGGTCCTGGGTCAGCCTGGGTAGTTTCCACTTGAATCTCCTGAGATATGCCCAGGTCAATACCACTGCCGTCCATGATCCCAGAATACTCCATCTACAAACAGAACGCATCTCAAACCCTATTAGTGTTTTTGTTTTCAAATCAACAGTGGTGTGTTTTTTAGCTAGGATAAAGAGCGTGAAATAATTGAGAGATGTCATTGAGGCTGCATTTTTGTCTAACCCTTTTTCTGTCTAGGCGCAATAGTGCAATTCTGGCTAGTTTGTCGGCAGTATTAGTAGGAAGTATAAAAAGACACAAAACATCTCACTATTGGTCGTACATTTGGTGAAGCAGAGAACTATATCTCTATACCTTCCTGTCACTGGAAGCAGCAACACTTGAAAGCATAAGTTCCCTTGACAAACGTCATTTATGATTGGCATCATCTATGAATGACGTCACTGTCTAGACAAGTGCTGGTATCGGCAAACCTTGTCGCGGCAAAGGGCTAAATAAAAATAGAGAATACTACATGGCTTGCTGTGTCGTACCAGATTTACACGAGTTGTTTTTTAAAATATTGAACTGCGAGCGAAAGCGAGCTGTTCACTATTTGAAAAAGCAGCGAGTGTAAATCTGGTACGACACAGCAAGCCATGTAGTATTCTGTTTATCCTACATACTGTACTTACGTGTATTTTACTGAAAATGTCCTGCATTCGAGGGAGCTAAATTGAAGACGCTTGTTTTGGAACCTCGATCTCTTCTAAAGCCTCGTGCAATCTATTACGTCAAAGCAAAGAAACGTCACTCTGAAAGTGTGGCGTGACGTGTTTGTTCTAAAGATTCATCGAGGGTAATTAGCGAGCGCAATTTGTGTTTCTATAATGACGTTTGTCTCGGTGACTTTGGCATCATAAGCAGTTGAAAAACAGGTCCCTGCCAGACTTGCTTGACATGACCTCATTTACATGATATACACACGTGTGATTTAAACGATTATTATCTCACGGGTGTCTCTCTCACGTATGTAGGATAATAATGTTTATCCTACATACGTGATAGAGACACCCGTGAGATAATAATCGTTCAAATCACACGTGTGTATATCATGTAAATGAGATCATGTCAAGCAAGTCTGGCAGGGACCTGTTTTTCAACTGCTTATGATGCCAAAGTCACCGAGACAAACGTCATTATAGAAACACAAATTGCGCTCGCTAATTACCCTCGATGAATCTTTAGAACTAACACGTCACGCCACACTTTCAGAGTGACGTTTCTTTGCTTTGACGTAATAGATTGCACGAGGCTTTGGAAGAGATCGAGGTTCCAAAACAAGCGTCTTCAATTTAGCTGCCTCGAATGCAGGACATTTTCAGTAAAATGCACGTAAGTACAGTATGTAGGATAAACAGAATACTACATGGCGTGCTGTGTCAAACCAGATTTACACTCCGGCGTTGCTTTTTCAAATAGTGAACAGCTCGCTTTCGCTCGCAGTTCAATATTTAAAAAACAACTCGTGTAAATCTGGTACGACACAGCAAGCCATGTAGTATTCTCTATGTATACGTTTTAGTAGCAACAAGGTAGCAAGAAAGTGGGAACTAAGCAGCGCAGCGAAAAACCAGTCATAAGCGCATCCGATCCGAAAAATCAAGCTATCATAAGCGCACAGGGGGGTATTTCATAAGAGCACCCGACCACAAATCAGCGACCTGCCTTGTGTTTTGGATAGTTATTCAATAGATACGCATTTTTTTGTAAAAAGAGCAACGTGAATAAGTAGCGCTACATTTCGGGTTTTGACAACTGTAATATGGTTGCAGGATAATTAGTATTTTAGGAGTTATTACATTTTTTCTGCAGACACTCACCTCGTGCCCCGCTCTTCGTATCATACGCTCATCCGCTAAAAAGGGTTATTCTAAGATCACCCAGCATATCATAAACCCACCCCTGATTGAAGGGCCTGAGTCCCTTACCCATCTATAAGATGTTGAGAATATAAAATTCCCTACGCTTTCAGTGTCCTCAGATGGACTGGTTAGTGCACGACGAAAAATGTAACGTACCGTACGACTTTGGCATCAGTTCTTGTAGAGGGAACAGCTTCCGCAGTATACTCCTGAAATGTTATACATTCCCTGCAGTTTTTGTTGCTTTCAACCGACAGCGCAGCGTCTGGAAAGGTGGCATTCGAACATCACTTTCAACACTTCAGCACAATTTCTCGTCTTTACACAGCATAACATGTGCATAACACCTTATCCTTCAAAACATAGTCTTTTTATTTTATTTGTAAAAATGTAATTTGTTCTTCGCCTGTGTCCTCAGACGGGAGCGTCGTGCGCGGGGAGGACTGGGTAGCGTTCGAGCAACACTGTTACTACAGGGTGACCCCCCAACAAAAATCCAACCATTAAAATGCTAATAACTCCTAAATTCCGTTAGCAATTTACTTTATATTTGGTGTACATTGGCTTCAGATATTGGATGATGAGTTCACACTGTTTCAAATATTTGCGTTGAATTTTCTGACTTTAATGCTTTTTCGGGAACAAATCCAAAATCGGGGATTGCCTCAAAATTACGAGATTTGGCACTGATCGGTAGCCAAGTTAACCCGATTTCAGCCCTCCAGATTCTTACCTGTTGGTTTTACTGAAGGGCCTTGCATACTAAAACCACCCCCAGACAATCTATGAGCTGAAACTGAATTTGAAAAATAGATTTTTAAAAGCGTAAAAATTAAACCACTTTAACATACACACGTTTTGTATACTTTTAAACCCACATCTCAAGCTAATGTACACTAAATATGAACTAATTCGCTGACCAGATTTTGGAGTTATTAGCATTTTATTGGGTGGCACATTTTTTGGGTTCACCCTGTACTTCAACACAAATTCTTACAAAACACAACACAAATGTATCGTTCCGTCTACAGTATATAAATATTTCTATATTCTTCGTGTGTGTCCTCAGACGGGAGTGCAGAGTGCGAGCAGGACTGGGTGGTGTACGAGCTGCACTGTTACTACTTCAGCACATTTTCTAGTTCTTACGCAGCATAAAACATATTCTTTTCATTTTATATTTGTAACATTTATTTTGTTCTTCGTGTGTGTCCTCAGACGGAAGCGCAGAGTGCGGGCAGGACTGGGTGGCCTACGAGCAACACTGTTACTACTTCAGCACGTACACAGGCAACGTGACGTACAGCGAGGCGTGGGACGTGTGTCTGCTGCAGGACTCGCACCTCCTCACCATCAACACTGAGCAGGAGGAAACATTCTTGGAGAGAGCAGCCAGGAGTAAGTGCAATTTTACTCTCCTGAGCATTCAAAAGGATTCAGCTGTATAAGTTAAAAAAAAAAATTTACAACTTTATCAGAATGAAAGTTAATTATTAGAAGTACGTTTATGTGTTGTTGTATGTAAAGTTGCAAATTTCATATAAAAACAGAACAGATTTTTTTTAGACCTGTTGCATGCAGGTTACTTCAACCCATCTTTTTGGTCTGATACATTTCTTTTTTTCTTCTTTTTTTTTCCTCTTTTTCTTGTTGTTTCTTTTCAGGCGAGGAGAATCCTTCTGCATTCGTATTTATTTATATGAAATTTGCAACTTATAAACAACACATAAACTTACTTCTAATATTTAACTCTAATTCCAATACAGCTGTGTAAAGTGATCCGGCTGTCCCACCATAACCTCATGAAAACAGAATCAGAAACAAGAGACTGCAGGTGAGAAGAACCGTAGAACAAGATAACAATAAGAATGTACTCACCGGACACATGGACAATGTTCGTATGTTTTATTTTCCATGTTTCTGGTGAGTACATTTTTGTTGATATCTCACGAGAAAAGTTCACCGCACTGTCTCAGATCTTGCCAGGCTATTACATGGGATAAGACCATCCTTCCACTTGGTCACATACCTTCCACTTGGTCACATACCTTCCACTTGGTCACATACCTTCCACTTGGTCACATACCTTCCACTTGGTCACATACCTTCCACTTGGTCACATACCTTCCACTTGGTCACATACCTTCCACTTGGTCACATACCTTCCACTTGGTCACATACCAACAATCAATACTCTGATTGAGTTGACATTTTCTTATGAAATGATTTCCAAAAAAGGCAACAGTGTCTTTTACGAAAGTAATTCTTAACCCCCCCCCCCCCCCACTACTGTGCACAGGCAGCACCTTGGATTTTCATTTTTGGTATGTGGCCAAGTGGAGGGATGGTCTTATCCCATATAAAAGCCTGGCTAGATCTGAGACGGCAAGTCAAACGGGTTTCTCTAGGCGGATTGTGTCTTTAACGCTAAGGGGTTTGAAACGTCACATACTTTAAGGGTGCCATGACTGCAACACGTTTGCCCACCAGCCTTCGCGTTCAGGCATTGACTCAACAGTGATTTGCTTACCAGCCAGTCTATGTGTGTGCATGCATGTATGTTTGACTGAAAATAATGTCAGTTGTGGCACGTGGGCCTCTACCATCCCGTCCAGGCATTGGCTCACCAGCCTTCTTACCCAGCCATTTGCTCACCATTCAATCTCTAGGTCTGTACGAGCACTTCCGGGCTTTTTTTTTCACAATTCTCTCTCCATGTATGCGGGTATCAAGACACCAGAAGGTGTGAGTTCTGGCACCTTGGTCTGTTCTATCACTTCTAGTCATTTGCTCACCATTCAATCTCTGCGCGTGCAGGTGTATTTGACTTCAGTAAGTGGGGCTCGTGGCACCTGAGTCTCTTGGATGACTTCCAGGCATTCGCTCATCCGCCCACACATCCATGCATTTGCTCACCATTCAGTCTTTATATGTGCAGGCATATTTGACTTCAGAAGGTGGAAGTCGTGGCACCTTGGTCTGTTCTATCACTTCTAGTCATTTGCTCACCATTCAATCTCTGGGTGTGCAGGTGTTTTTGACTTCGGAAGATGGGAGTCGTGGCACCTGGGTCTGTTTGACCACTTCCATTCATTCGCTCACCAGTGGCATGATGGCTCACTGCTTAACTACACCGGTTTTGAAAGCAGAGAGCCCAACGTGGCGGAAGACAATTGTGTAATGTTCAAACGTCTCAATGGTGGGGCGTTACAGTGGTATGACTCCCAGTGCGACTCTACTCGCAGCTTCGTCTGTGAACGCTCTCCTGGTGAGTGGGGTACATCTATTTTGGTATGATACATTTCACTGCAGGTTTGTGACTGACGTTTGTATACACGCTGGTCCATGTAATGGCAAAGGTTGGTTGTCTTTTTTTTCTCTTTTTTTTCTCCAAAATTTTAATCAATCAATAAACACGTGATAACAAACATGGTAACTGTGTGTTTTCTGTTTGTACACATAATTTCTCATTTACATGCTTTACCTTAAATCAGAGACAATAAACAATTTGTTTCTAATTAATAAAACGTCAGACTAACGAAATCTCAAAACAACATGATTTCCAAAAATAATTTCCAGTGTTAATCGTGAATCGTTTTTTTTAATAATGCTTACGCACATCTTTGCGATTAAAATAATATGATTAATCTTCTTCATATTTTTGCTGTTACTTTTAATACCAAAAAGCACATCTGTAACATTCAACCTAATTCTTTCGCCAATGTTTACTAAAATGTACATTTCAATATATTTCCAAAACCTGAGCACGGTTGGGCATTCAAAGAAAAAATGCTCCAATACATCAAGTTCATCCTCACAATATGTACAGTTTTTATCAGCCTTCACTTTCATTTTACACAATAAAATATTAGTTGGATAAATGTTTTGCAATATTTTCCAATGCAGTACACGTAATCGAACTTCACTAGTGACAGTGGCTGCTAAGTTCCAATTCTTTTCGTCGATTTCAAATCCTAACTTTCTTCTCCAAAATCCTTCTGTATTTTTTTCCTACGAGAATCTTTCGAATTTCTTTTGCTGATCTCACTTTTTTTCCACAAAAAGTCGGAATGTCACAGACTGAACAATTTACATCGTCTATAGCTACATTTCTTAAAAGGAGATGTACAGCTGTACGAACAACATTTTACTCAAGCAATCTATTTGCAGTGTAGCCAGTTCTTTCACACACTTCTTTATAGGTAGCAAAACGTCCATTCTCACACACATCGCTCACATACATTATACCACTTTTAATCCAATCCGCAAAAAAGAGTGGGTTACCTTGACAAATTATATCTTTGTTGTTCCACAACAAACCCGATACAGAATTACCATTATCGACTTGATTATTATCAAGCCATGCCTTCAACACAGCGGACCAAAATTCCGATTTAATACTGTTCAATCCTTTAAATGGTTTGCTATTAATGTTCGCAAAAAACCATTCAAAGCGACTCCCAAAACGGAAAAACAGGTTGGTTGTCTGTCCCATGTAGGTATGTATGTCAACACAAAACTTAACCTTCCAGAGATTTGCCGAACCACTTTTAGAAGAAAAATATTGAACAAAAACTGTTTCCTTGCTTGTTTCACTCTGGGTATCAGAGGCCAATACTTTGCTGTTCGTTTGTTGTAATTGTCGTCTGTCTTCTGAGCGTCTCATTCTCAAAACAATGTGATTTATAGTTTGTTCATTTATATATTAGGCGGTGGGGTGGTGCTAGGGGTGGTGGTAGTTGGTTGAGCACTAAACTGGCGAACCTCGGGTCGCGGATTCGAATCCAGGCCGCGACGGCCCACGGGTAAACTTTATGTGCAGACTCAGAGAGACGGTGCCTCATGTCACAACTGTGGCAAGTAAAAGACCTCGGTCATTCTTCCGGAAGTGCAGGCGGCTGATAACCCCTGAACACGCACACACCTGGGTAGCGCTACTCTTGTTGCTGCTAGCTTTCCACCGGGAGGAAGCTACCCGAATTTCCCAGCAGTGAGATAATAAAGTAATCAAAACAAGTCGCGTAAGGCGAAAATACAATATTTAGTCAAGTAGCTGCCATTTTTCAGCAAGACCGTATACTCGTAGCATCGTCAGTCCACCGCTCATGGCAAAGGCAGTGAAATTGACAAGAAGAGCGGGGTAGTAGTTGCGCTAAGAAGGATAGCACGCTTTTCTGTACCTCTCTTTGTTTTAACTTTCTGAGCGTGTTTTTAATCCAAACATATCATATCTATATGTTTTTGGAATCAGGAACCGACCAGGAATAAGATGAAAGTGTTTTTAAATTGATTTGGACAATTTAATTTTGATAATAATTTTTATATATTTAATTTTCAGAGCTTGTTTTTAATCCGAATATAACATATTTATATGTTTTTGGAATCAGCAAATGATGGAGAATAAGATAAACGTAAATTTGGATCGTTTTATAAATGTTTATTTTTTTTTACAATTTTCAGATTTTTAATGACCAAAGTCATTAATTAATTTTTAAGCCACCAAGCTGAAATGCAATACCGAACCCCGGGCTTCGTCGAAGATTACTTGACCAAAATTTCAACCAATTTGGTTGAAAAATGAGGGCGTGACAGTGCCGCCTCAACTTTCACGAAAAGCCGGATATGACGTCATCAAAGACATTTATCAAAAAAATGAAAAAAACGTATGGGGATATCAATCCCAGGAACTCTCATGTCAAATTTCATAAAGATCGGTCCAGTAGTTTGGTCTGAATCGCTCTACACGCACGCACGCACACACACCCACACACACACACATACACACACACATACACACACACATACACCACGACCCTCGTTTCGATTCCCCCTCGATGTTAAAATATTTAGTCAAAACTTGACTAAATATAATGAAATGAATTTTAACATAAATCATTATTACTGCTACAACTTGCAACGCTGTATTACAATTTTAGGAGAAAAACTAATTTCTGAAGTTAACATGCAACCATCAATACATAGAAGTGTCCATTCTTGTTTTATCATTCACAACTGGTGAACTATGAAAAATGATTAGTAGAACATCCTTATGGTAATACAGATTAGAACAAAAATAAACATAGGCCTATATCCTACATTTTTAAAAATATTTTTTTATAATAAAAGACTTCTTACCGAATTGGACAAGCTGTACAAGAAATATGTCATTTTATCATTTTTATTCGGCATTTTGCAGGTGTGTACGGGTGCGTCACCGTGCCAGCTATCAGCAACACCACTGTCCACACGTTTGAAGACGATGGCCTGATGACCTTGACCCTGTGTTTCGAGACGTGTCGCGCCAGAGGTGTAGCCTTTGCAGCCGTCATCGGAAGCACGTGTCAGTGCATGACGTCACTTCCGACCCACGATATCGTTCCATGGGTGGAATGTAACATGACTTGTCCTGGCAACCGATACCAGCTGTGTGGAGATCCCAATGTTACTGTGGGTTTGGCTGGCGAGGAGACTGTGCACGCTTTTGTTATTCAAGGTGAGTGATGTGTGTACATATATGTGTGTACGTGTGCGTGCGTGTGTGTGTGTGTGTGTGTGTGTGTGTGTGTGTGTGTGTGTGTGTTTGTGTGTATGCGAGAGGGGGGTATGTTGAGGGTTGCTGGTAGTGTTAGTTGTGGTGTGTGTGTGTGTGTGTGTGTGTGTGTGTGTGTGTGTGTGTGTGTGTGTCCGTCTGGTCTGTCTGTCTGTGCCTGTCTGTGTGTGTCTATGCGTACTAACCTGAATGTGTGACGTTCTGGGGGGGGGGGGGGGGGGGGGGGCGGGTAGCTCAACTGGCAGAGCACTGGACTGGATCATAGGGTAACGGGTTTGAATTCATGCCGGAACGGACACGGGTGAACTTTAAGTGCATACTCAGAGACGATATCTGTATGTCCCACCCCCGTGTCACCACAGCGGCATGTAAAGTACCTCGGTTTACGCACAGAAAGCGACAAGCTAGTATAGCACAGTAGCGTAAAGCGCTGCACAGGAGAGCGCTTTACTCTATTCTTTTCACATTCCTGAGCTTGTTTTTAATCCAAACATAACATATCTTTATGCTTTTGGAATTAAGAAATGATAGAGAATAAGATGACACTTTGGATCGATTACTGAAATCTTAATTTCAATTAGAATTTTCAGATTTGTAATAACCAAACTCTATTATTTTAGTTTTCAAGCTTCCAAGTTGAAATGCAATCCCAAAGTCCGAGCTTCGGGGAAGATTGTTTTACCTTCTTCTTCTTCTTCTGCGTTCGTGGGCTGAAACTCCCACGTACACTCGTGTTTTTTTGCACGAGTGGAATTTTACGTGTATGACCGTTTTTTTACCCCGCTATTTAGGCAGCCATACGCCGTTTTCGGAGGAAGCATGCTGGGTATTTTTGTGTTTCTATAACCCACCGAACTCTGACATGGATTACAGGATCTTTTTTGTGCGCACTTGGTCTTGTGCTTGCGTGTACACACGGGGGTGTTCGGACACCGAGGAGAGTCTGCACACAAAGTTGACTCTGAGAAATAAATCTCTAGCTCGCCGAACGTTGGGACGAACTCACGCTGACAGCGGCCAACTGGATACAAATCCAGCGCGCTACCGACTGAGCTACATCCCCGCCCCGATTGTTTTACCAAAATTACAAGGAATTTGATCGAAAAATGAAGGTGTGACAGTGCCGCCTCAACTTTCACAAACAGCCGGATATGACGTCATCAAAGACATGTATCGAAGAAATGAAAAATAGTTCTGGGAATATCATACTCATGTAAAGTGTCATGAATATATGTCCAGTAGTTTTCTCGGAATCGCTCTACACACACACACACACACACACACACACACACACACACACACACACACACACACACACACACACTCACACACACACACACACACACACACACACACACACACACACACACACATACACCACGACCCTCCCTCGATTCCCCGTCTATGTTAAGGGCAGGTGGGCCAGTGCAAAATTGACCAAATCGTTCAAAACACTGTTTTGGGTATTTTAGCAGATTATGTTTCCATAACATACCTATCATCCATGTGTGTCGGTGTTTTTGTCAAAAGTGTCCTATTTATCTGTCAATAAAGACAAAATGTGAACATGTGTGGCATTGATTGTCTTCTGTAGTCGATATTCCCCCGCCAAAAAATGTCTCATTTCAAAGGCTAGTTACGGCTTTGTCCTCAGCAAAACAGTGCATTCACGACATACGAAACTGCGCAGCAGCTCTTGACCTATAACATGACATCAGTGTTTTGATGAATGTTCCATTCACTCAGCCACTTGTCCGTTGCAAAGGCAGCAATCGTAATCGAACGGAAATGTCCTTATTTGGAAGGTACTCGACATCCATTGGTTCGTTTCATAAACCGAAATCGGGAACCAGTTTACTTTGTGAGTGCGCATGCTCAGCTTACGAATTTTGCATACGGAAACTACCGAAGAGACTCTCGGCCATGACGGGAACACCCGAAGTTCACTCGGTTTTACAACATCCTGGTTACACATCAAACGATCGGTGACAACCGAAAGCGAATTTTTCCTTGAGAAACAACCTTTGATACGATAACAATGGCTCGAAATAAGAAAGAGGACAATGTCTTTATTAGTTCGGTTAGCAACAACAAGTAGTTCCGCTGGTACTAGGCCAAAGTTTGGATTCTGTCGGTGTTTCCGATACAGAGGAAAGCTTTGATCTCCACGCAGATCCACAGGTCGCCATTTCCGAACACGCCATGCAGCACACTTTTTACGTCTCGGCACTGGCTTGCTTTGCGCTGAATTTGAGTCAGTTTCTGTGCAGTATCTCCTCGACAAGCAAGTTGAGCATTTGCTACGCAAAAAAACAAAAAAAAACAGGAGAAAGTATCCAACATCAGTCAGATTATCGGTAATGTTTGCTGGGCCTGCCATTTCCCGAACGAAACTGGATCAGCAACTGTTTGTATCAATCTGCACTTTCGTAAATTCCGTCACTGTCTTGACGAACTGTGTCATTTTCTTCACCGCGATACACAGTTCATTGCGAAGAGCTTCCTCAGTAAATCGTTCAGATTCCACGTACGATTTGTTGTCAAAAAACAACTCAAACGAAAGTTTCAAACTCATCATCCTCCATCTTGCTTGTCGAAGCACCAAAGTACTGTATCGATGTAAAAACAAAAGCAGAAAACTTCGAGGAAACCAACAAATCGACGAGATAACGGAAGGAAATAAGTCTCGTTCTGGCTCAAGTAAGTTACCGTTAAAAATACCGTTATTCTCGCATGCAAATACAAACGAGAATCGGGTCATTGATACACGTTTAGCGCTGGGGCAGTATCCCCATGCTGGTTGACAGAGGGAAAGAAGGGATGGACGCATAAATTCTCTGCTGACGTGCTAAAGGCTAAGTAGTTTGCAATTCAAATAAACTAAGCTGTTCATTCATAACACAGTTTTGTCCTTGTGTGTCTGTTTCAATAGTGTTTCTGTGGTGTTCAATCTTCAATGTCGTTTTTCTCAGTTCAGCCATTTTGCCTACGGTTACGTCTCGGGTTACGCGATTTCTCTGGCTGTAATTTAGCTAGAGCAATATTTTCTTTTGTAGTTTGTGCAGAATATAACATTCTGGGGGATTACGAAGGGATTTTGCTGAAATTTTATTATAGTCATATCCAGATTATTTCAAAAAATAATTTTGCAAGCGTTACCCTAAAGTTTGACAGTTGTAACAAAGAAGTGTTCCTAACTCCAAATATAAATATAATAAACAAAATCTGCTTCGTAATCCCCTAGAGCATACCCAGAAGGATAAAATAAAACAATAATTAGAAGTGTGACAATCACATCTGATGAAAATCCGTGTATCTCCTGTACTCCACTTTTGTCTGTATTTTGACTGTTTTTGTCGCGTAAAACAAAAACCAGCAACCGAAAATACAAAAAGTGACTATTCTTTGTCATCATTTGTTCATTTCTTTCATAAAATAACATTCAGACACAATAAAACATTCAAAATTGAAAAAAAGGTAGTGCACTGGCCCACCTCCCCTTAAACAATGTAGTCAAAACCTGACAAAATGTAAAAACAAGAAAGGTTACGATTAGGAACATTTAATTTTTGAGAAAACAATGCAAAATAAGCAAATGTCTTGTTTTGTTAAAAATGTCAAATGTTCCAAAGATCAATTGATCTTGATTTAAAGATTGTTGCTGGCTGCTCCGTCACAAAATTGGCGACCAGAGAATGAAACATTGGCGATAATATACGAATTCAGAAAATAACTCGTTCTATTGCAGAGGACGGTCAGCTCTACGCGGACAGCTGTACGGGTCTGGAACTGCAGGGCATCACAGGTGACCAGCTGGTCATCAACGATAACGGCATCATCACCACCGTCGACTGCACCAACTCTGGAGGTAATGACGGACACGCATGGATTGGCGTGCGGGGGAAAACATTGAGCTGGACAAGTAAAAGTGTGCGAGATATGTGGCTTACTGTGTTGTTGAGTTTCAAACACACGCGCCCGTCGGCCCACCCGCCCACACACACACGCACGCACACTCATACCCCCCTCCCGCCACACACGCATTCAGGCACGAACGAACGCACGCACGTAGACACACCCACACACACACACTCACACACACACACACACACTCACACACACACACACACACACACACACACATACACACATACACGCAGACACAGACACGTAAACACACACAAACACACATCCTTCGTGACATCCAGCGTATCTCTTTTCAATCCTACAAAGACTCCGACCCAAGCCTCCACACACACTTGTACTGTGCCTTGATTGTTCGCCGCTCCACCGAATATGCAAAGACTAGATGATTACCCGCTTCGCCGGGTACCGGCTTCGCCGGGAAGAAGTAGAGCCGAATACCAGGCTGCGCCTGGGACCCGGCAAACGCCGGCTTCGCCGGCGCACGAAGGAAAGGAGATAAACGCGCAAAACACTGGAGACCTTCTAAAAATAGTAACGTGCGGTGACCTTCTAAAAATAGTAACGTAGTAACGGGAATATGGATTGACGCCACACGGAGGAAGGGAGATAATCGCGGCTGAAAACACTGGAGAAGATAAGGAAGAGTTACTGGTAGTGGATCCCGACAACAACAACAAAAAAATCGGTTCAGCGCGCACAGCGCTGCGCGCTGAGAGCACGTGTTGAAATATCTCATCGATGAGGTTGTGTCCGGGGTGTAGCTGAATATGGTGTCCAAATTTGAAAAAGATCCACCGAGAACTTTGGCCGTGCATCGCGAACAGACAGACAGACAGACAGACAGACAGACAGACAGACAGACAGACAGACACTAGTCGTATATATATATAGAAGGCGTGGACTGACTCCTCCCCTGAAACATCAGTTTAAGCTGGGTTTTTATTATCATAAAGTAACAAAGTTACAATGTTAGTACAGGTGCATAGGGGAAGGGCCCCCTAATATGGACCGGCTCAAAATAGGATCTCCCTCCTGTTCTGAGAGAATAGCGATACAAGAGCCCTCAGGTGATAACTTGCACATGCCAAAACTGCCGGGGGACGCACAAACCACAACACTGTTAGGCTTTTTTACTTTTTCCATTTAGCAAGTTATGACTTAATGTTGTCCGGCAGAGTGGGAATCGAGACGAGGTTGATTCCTGTGACAGATGTATGTGTTTACACGTGTCCATTGACAGAAAGAGAGAATGCTTCATATCCTACGTATACAGGCTAAATATTTCGCCTTGTAAGGACCATATATGGTTTATATGATTCGAGTCTTACGCCCTCACGGCTTTTGATGAGATATACAAGTGTATGCGTATTTAGGTGGTATTAGCCATCTGCACTTATGGCAGAATGACCGAGGTCTTTCACGTCCCATTGTCAGGCGTGACGTGCCCCTATTCCTACGCCTTTCTGGGGGGTCGCTGCTACAAGTTCTTCACGAGGACCAGCCCCCAGCCCGCCGCCGTGTGCCGCGACATGAACGCCTACCTCGTGGTCCTCGACGACCCGCAGGAGATCAACACCGTCTTCAACGACTCGTCCGTCCTGAAGGTAACACTGATTATCATAATGATGGTGGGGTTATGGCGGTGATGATGGTGTTGTGATGATGGTGTTGTTGTGATGATGGTGTTGTTGTGATGATGGTGTTGTTGTGATGATGGCGTTGTTGTGATGATGGCGTTGTTGTGATGATGGCGGTGTTGTGATGATGGTGGTGTTGTGATGATGGTGGTGTTGTGATGATGGTGGTGTTGTGATGATAGTGGTGTTGTGATGATAGTGGTGTTGTGATGATGGTGGTGTTGTGATGATGGTGGTGTTGTGATGATGGTGGTGTTGTGATGATGGTGTTGTTGTGATGAAGGTGTTGCTGTGATGGTGGTGTTGTGATGATGGTGTTGTTGTGATGATGGTGGTGTTGTGATGATGGTGTTGTTGTGATGATGGTGTTGTTGTTATGATGATGTTGTTGTGATGATGGTGGTGTTGTGATGATGGTGTTGTTGTGATGATGTTGTTGTTGTGATGATGGTGTTGTTGTGATGATGGTGTTGTTGTGATGATGGTGGTGTTGTGATGATGGTGGTGTTGGGATGATGGTGTTGTGATGATGGTGTTGTGATGATGGTGGTGTTGTGATGATGGTGGTGTGATGGTGTTGTGATGATGGTGGTGTTGTGATGGTGTTGTGATGATGGTGTTGTGATGATGGTGTTGTGATGATGGTGTTGTGATGATGGTGGTGTGATGGTGGTGTTTTGATGATGGTGGTGTTGTGATGATGGTGGTGTTGTGATGATGGTGGTGTTGTGATGATGGTGGTGTTGTGATGATGGTGGTGTTGTGATGATGGTGGTGTTGTGATGGTGGTGGTGTTGTGATGATGGTGGTGTTGTGATGATGGTGGTGTGATGATGGTGGTGTGATGGTGGTGTTGTGATGATGGTGGTGTTGTGACGATGGTGTTGTTGTGATGATGGTGGTGTTGTGATGATGGTGGTGTTGTGATGATGGTGTTGTGATGATGGTGATGTTGTGATGATGGTGGTGTTGTGATGATGGTGTTGTGATGATGGTGTTGTGATGATGGTGGTGTTGTGATGATGGTGGTGTTGTGATGATGGTGTTGTGATGATGGTGGTGTTGTGATGATGGTGTTGTGATGATGGTGTTGTGATGATGGTGCTGTGATGATGGTGTTGTGATGATGGTGTTGTGATGATGATGTTGTGATGCTGATGCTGATGGTGTTCATGATGATGATGAAGATGATGATGATGATGATGACGATGATGATGATGATGATGATGATGATGAAGATGACGACGACGACGACGACGATGCTGCTGCTGCTGCTGCTGCTGCTGCTGCTGCTGCTGCTGCTGCTGCTGCTGCTGCTGCTGCTGCTGATGATGATGATGACGGCAGCAGCGGCGACGATGATGAAGACGACGACGACAACGACGACGATGATTACTTCGACGATGACGACGATGACGACGATGATGAAGATGAGCAATAGCCAAAATATGGTGATGGTCGTGGTTATGAAAATGATGACGCATACCTCGTGACGCTTGAAGACAAGCAGGAAATCAATAGTGTCTTTCGTCCATCGTCTGTTCCGGTGGTGGTAGTATTGATTATCACGATGACTTCTCGGTCTTTTAAGATGACAAACATCGTTGGTCCTTCAAGTACTGCTGCTACTGCTGCTGCTGCTGCTGCTGCTGCTGCTGATGATGATGATGATGAGGAGGAGGAGGAGGAGGAGGAGGAGGAGGAGGAGGAGGTTGCGGTGGTGGTCCAGCAGAAAGGATGAATACTTCCTCTTCGTGTTTGGTGATCTGCACGAGACCAACACCGTCTTTTAAAGGCTTATCCGTTCTGCAGAAAGAATTAGGTTTATTGTTTTTTTGTTCTAAATAATTTTCCCATCTGTTATTTCGTGTTTTGTGTTCCTGAGGAAGACCCTAAGGTCCAAACGTCGAACTCTGTGATTTGTATCGTTTCCGTTAACACGTGAGTAATTTATGTTTTGGTCTTTTTATTTCTCACTCTCACGCGCAGTCACCGATAGTTCTGCTATCTGTTCAGGGTCAGACCAGCTGGCTGATCGGCCTTTTCACACACGGAGCCAAAGGTGGCTTCTACCGCAGCAGCAACGGCCGAGCGATGCAGGGCTTGAGCGTGCCAAGATCTTTTACCTCCGTAGGCACCTGTGTTCGCTACCAGGTTGACACGCGTGAGATGGAGCAGGTCGTTTGCGGAGAGCTGCCTTTCGTCTGCGAAAAGGGGGACGGTGGGTGCTTCTTGGTGACGTGTTTTTATTTAAAATGGTTTGTGTGTGTTTGTTTGAGGGGGAGGGGTGGGGTGTGTGTGTGCGTGTGTGTGTGTGTTTGTGTGTGTTTGTGTGTGTGTGTTTGTGTGTGTTTGTGTGTGTGTGTGTGTGTGTGTGAGTGTGGGGTGTGTGTGTGTGTTTGTGTGTGTGTGTGTGTGTGTGTGTGGTTGCCTATATGAGTATTCTCGTATGTGTTTGTGTGTGTATTGTTTTCACGTTACATTATTTCTTAAAAACATCTTTTTACATTTAGTCAAGTTTTGATTAAATGTTTTAACGTAGAGGGGGGAATCGAGACGAGGGTCGTGGTGTATGTGCGTGTGTCTGTCTGTGTGTGTGTGTGTGTAGAGCGATTCAGACTAAACTACTGGACCGATCTTTATGACATTTGACATGAGAGTTCCTGGGTATGAAATCCCCGAACGTTTTTTTCATTTTTTTGATAAATGTCTTTGATGACGTCATATCCGGCTTTTCGTGAAAGTTGAGGCGGCACTGTCACGCCCTCATTTTTCAACCAAATTGGTTGAAATTTTGGTCAAGTAATCTTCGACGAAGCCCGGACTTTGGTATTGCATTTCAGCTTGGTGGCTTAAAAATTAATTAATGAATTTGGTCATTAAAAATCTGAAAATTGTAAAAAAAAAAAAAAATTTATAAAACGATCCAAATTTACGTTTATCTTATTCTCCATTATTTGCTGATTCCAAAAACATATAAATATGTTATATTCGGATTAAAAACAAGCTCTGAAAATTAAATATATAAAAATTATTATCAAAATTAAATTTTCCAAATCAATTTAAAAACACTTTTATCTTATTCCTTGTCGGTTCCTGATTCCAAAAACATATAGATATGATATGTTTGGATTAAAAACACGCTCAGAAAGTTAAAACGAAGAGAGGTACAGAAAAGCGTGCTATCCTTCTCAGCGCAACGAATACCCCGCTCTTCTTGTCAATTCCACTGGCACTGCCTTTGCCACGGGCGGTGGAGTGACGATGCTGCGAGTATACGGTCTTGCTGCGTTGCGTTGCGTTCAGTTTCATTCTGTGAGTTCGACAGCTACTTGACTAAATGTTGTATTTTCGCCTTACGCGACTTGTTATTCTCTTTATGCAGATTATGTTGGATGCGGCATCCAATCAGAGAACGACACGCTCGTTCTCAATGACTATCCCGAGATGAGCGTCACCCAGTGCGTTGAGTTATGCAGAGGCCGGGGCGACACGTACGCGTTGCTTGGCAACAACCCCTACCGCTGCTACTGTACCGTTCAGGAGCCAGATAGCTTGCCGGGGGCAGCCTGCTCGCAGTTCTGTTTTAATGCCCACGGCCAGCCATGCGGTGGTTTTCAGTCTAATATCACATCCGTCTATCAAGTGGGTGAGCATCTTATGAAATAAGCACAACAAAACCAAGAAAGCTTACATTCACTATGGTGCGTCGACTCAGTGGTCTTTGTAGGAGAAAGAAATAATATGTTATTTCACTTAGATAAAATAATAGCTGGGTAGGGGAAAGTCCCCAAATACCGAACACTTAAGCAAATCTGCCATCATCTCAAAAACAACAGAAGACAGACCGTTTTTGAATGTGAATTTTAATAAAGTAATTGATCAGCAACATTCATACCACTTTTTGTGGACAGAAATCAACATAAAAGAAAGTTATCTTAAATTCATTTTTTTTAGAATATGTTCGGAATTACAACACCTGTTCCCTAACTCCGAACACAGAGGTTCAAAATCCGAACAGCAAAAACCAATGTCACTTTGACTGACAAACATCGCAAAAGTACTCTCTTTGGCTTTTTGTTGTTCCAGCGCAATCCACATGTACCCATTCTGAGCACATCAAACACTGGATCATGTCCTCACAGGTGCATTCTCGGCACAAAAAAACAGAACCAGCTAGCTTCCTGCTGATGACTGACGCTTGTTTTCTTGTTTCAAGCTTTCTGTTTCTCTGTGTTCTCTGTGTTTGGCTTTGATTTGCTTGTTTTCTTTGTTGGTTTTTGTTTTGCCTGCCACTCTTCAAGTTTACGTTTGTATGGACTTGACGTGATAAGTTCAGCTTCTGTTTTTCTGGATTTTCGTTTCGCCGCTAATTTCTGTTGTGAAACACTGGGATTGTGAGAAATCAGCGCCACTGAAACAGCTGACTCAAGGACGCAGTCATAGTGTCCTGCATTGTCCCCATGAGGTGGAGTAAACAGGGAGTGACTGCATGCGAGATGATAAACTAAGAGTAATACCTAATATACTGGACTCGCAGCGAAATATACAAACAAATGAGGTGAGTAAAGGAGAGTCACTGGTTGAGCCAAAGAGTCATCGTTGTATTTGAGAACGTTCCCAGACTCTGCATTGATGATGTGGATGGGCTGCTGCAACACCTCACTTGTAGCAGAAATGTCCATGTCTCCCACTGAAGCAGTTGAATGAGCCATGTGAAGAATCTTTTCTTCTAGGGAGAAAAAAGCGAAAGATGATGGCATGTCAAAGTTTATTGTAGCTGACACTTCGCGGAAGCCTTCAATGTTGCTGAGCATGTGACTGGTCATCAGCTTGGATCTGTTCTTGTATTTTCGTGTGACACTCTGAAGGTAACCCATTACCGTCCCTTTCTGCAGTTTGGAACGCAGGAGTGTTGCCGATGACAATGGATCTAAAAAAGCAGCGTCCATCGGGATTGGTTTGGATAACTGTTTTGTTTGGAAGTGCCAAAAATAGGCCTATGTCTTACTCAGAGCATGGGCTAGGTGGCTCAGAAAGTGGGTCTACTGGATGTCCAGTTCGCCCAGAGAGGGGTCTTGCTGGTTCAGAGGGGGGTCCTGCTTGTTCAGAGGGGGGTCCTATTGGTTCAGAGGGGGGTCCTATTGGTTCAGAGGGGGGGGGTTCTACAGGCTCAGCGGAGGGTCTTGGTGGTTCAGAGGGGGGTCCTGCTTCTTCAGATGAGGAACCTGCTGGCCGGCTCGGAGGATTTTTTGTCTTCATTGAAAATATGTTGAATTACATTTCTGCTCGCTATTTCGTGTGCAAGTGACATAACGTCTTTTCTGGTCAGGCCAAAAAACATCCTCTCACATTTAATGATATGGTCAACCAATTCTTTTTCTATTGCTGGGGGAAGAATGGACGGCCTCCCCAAATGTTTTGTATCACCCATGGCATGTTCGTATTTTCCATCAAGATGATCTTTAAGTGTTGTGGGTGGGATTCCATACGATCTTGCAGCTGCTCGAAGCCCAAGCCTCTTGTCTATGACAGCTGCCATGGCTGTTGCCAGTGACTGCGTTGACCATGTAGCCCTGCACAATATACCGGTACACCAAGTATTAACAACGCTCATCACTCTGTACTAACTAGATCTACTTCTGGCATACACATGCACAGAAAATAAAAAGAGAAGAGAAGAGAGAGAGAGAGAGAGAGAGAGAGAGAGAGAGAGAGAGAGAGAGAGAGAGAGAGAGAGAGAGAGAGAGAGAGAGAGAGAGAGAGAGAGAGAGAGAGTCAAAATCCGAACACACAAGTTCAAATACCGAACACTGTTCGGTATTTGAAACATGGAGTGTTCGGTAATTGAAATCTACCTAACTATTTTAAAACCACGGGGCGCTCAGGCAAGATCTAAGACGAATGCTTTCAAACAGACATATTTGGCAAGCAGATAGATCACACTGTTAATTTCAACCATAACTTTTCACAAAAAGCAACTGAAATTCATACTATGATCCTAGTCTGCTGTGGGTCGAAATAGCATTGAGAGTCATAAAATCATAAAATCACTCACCGTTTTTTTTTGCCGCCTTTATCCGCCATGATTTTTGGTGCAGGATAATCAGGGACGGTACTCTATCACCTCGTGCAGTCCAATTTGAGTAGTCACCTCTTGTTTTCGAGAAATCAGCTGTTCGGTATTAGGCACCGTTCGGTATTTGGGGACTTTCCCCTACATCACGTAAGGCAGGAAACAGGTTTGTTCATTTCTTACACCAAAGATGTTCCAAACATGATTATATTTGGAGGGTTTCATGCACTATCCGCACGATACGACGCCATTTGCCTTCAAACAAAAAAAAAAGAAGCCCAGCTGAGCTCACTATTCCGGCAATAATTATTACTTGAGTGCACCTGCCAATGGCGTTTCTTTGCCCCACAGGGACGAAGTATGCGCAACTCTTCCATAGCCAATTTACCCCCCCCCCCCCTAGTCCTTATCCTTGCGACACCCCCCCCCCCCCCCCGTCAACCCCACCCCTGGTCTTCTTTCCCTCTCCATCGCCCCCCG
Organism: Littorina saxatilis; assembly: GCF_037325665.1. NCBI lineage: Eukaryota > Metazoa > Mollusca > Gastropoda > Littorinimorpha > Littorinidae > Littorina > Littorina saxatilis. The sequence continues at coordinate 37,771,064 of NC_090258.1, forward strand.
CCTCGAATTGTTTTCCCCTCCAGAATTCATCTGTTCTTCGTTCCCCCGGCCTCGCCTGATACTGCTGCTTTGTTTGTCATATTAAGGCTCTGTTCTATTCATCAATTTGCATCTTTATTGCAGATTATTCTGCTGTATTCGCAAACAGCTGTGTAGATCTGTTTTAATTAAGACATTTCGGAATTGATCTATTCTTCGTTCCCTCGCCCTCCCCTGTTGCTGCTTCGTCTCTATGCATGGTACAATAACTACTTGTTCATATCCATTGCAGATTATTTTCCAGTGTTTGCGAACAGCTGTGCAGACCTTTTTGAGACGGATGTGCAGGTGCCTGGCATCTACATTATCAATGGAACCGCAGAATATTGCTACATGAAAGGTAGGACTAGATTAAAACCCTGATCTACAGGGTGACCCAAAAAAAAGAGTACCCAAACAAAACGTCATAAATTGAACAAAAATAAAGCAATCTTCATAAAATTTATTTACACACACAAATAGCCTCTGCATGATTTGCACAGAAAAGTTTAGCGTTCTAGCTTGTCTTTCAGGAAAGTTATGCTCATTCTACAGAACATGCTCCAAATGGCCTCCCTCGGATTTAAATCCCCCAGATTTCTATCTTTGGGGGTTCCTGAAAGACAACGACTACAGGAACAACCCATAGACAATCACAGAACTCAAGAGAGCCATCACAATAACCATTCGCGGAATCTCGCAACAGGAGTGTGTGCGGGTGATTGATAACTTTGCGCGGCGAGTTCAAGTTTGCCTGCAGCGGTGCAGAGGCCATTTGGAGCATGTTCTGTAGAATGAGCATAACTTTCCTGAAAGACAAGCTAGAACGCTAACATTTTCTGTGCAAATCATGCAGAGGCTCCTTGTGTGTGTAAATAAATTGTATGAAGATTGCTTTATTTTTGTTCAATGTATGACGTTTTGTTTGGGTACTCTTTTTTTGGGTCACCCTGTACTTACGCCAGTCTTGGTATATTCTGCAGGGGGATCCACCAAAAGGTGCAACCCACAACGATGGTAATAACTTCCCCATCTGTTGGCCGAATTACGTCATAGTTGCTGTACATTAATTTCAGTTTATGCATGACAAGTTTCAAGGTCACTGTAGGTCACTGGCACTTTTGAGTCGATCCCCGATTTCGGAAACTTTTTTGGAAATTGCACAAAAGTCAAACCATTGCCATTTTGTGGAATGGTCACGCATAAACTGAAATTAATGTACAATAAACATGAAATAATTCCGCCAAAACATGTAGAAGTTGTTAGCACTTGGGGGAGTGGGAATCACCTTGTACTAGGCCTTGGTCAGTGTAGGCCTACTACTAATTACAAAGAGGAATAAAAAAAATAAAACCGTTTATAACGTAAATAGCGTTGGTGGGATCTTTGATAGAAACTGAAAACTTTTAAATAAAAAGAAAACACACCAGTAACCAGGTTAGGTAAGTTTAAATCAATATTTCGGCCTGTAACTGCCTTCTTCGGGATGGTATGGAAAGAAGGGAATGACGGCACGTGATAACATCAGGAAGTATGATCAATTGCATGATCAAAGCCTTTAACTTGTAATCACAAACAGTTGAATTAATCTGTGCTTTTTAAGACTCTTCATCACACAACAGGCAGGAAAAACAGCGTAAGAGGTTTTCTGGTGCTTTATGTTTTCTGTCCTGTTGGGTGTTTGCCGAATCCAGAATCTAGTCTTTTACTGCACAATAAACATCGATTTTATAACACACTAATTGTGTGTGTGTGTGTATGGGTGTGTGTGTGTGAGTGTGTGTGTGTGTGTATGTGTGTGTGTGTGTGTGTGTGTCAGTGTGTGTGTGTGTGTGTGTGTGTGTCGTTGTGTGTGTGTGTCGTTATGTGTGTGTGTCGTTGTGTGTGTGTGTGTGTGTGTGTGTGTGTGTGTGTGTGTGTGTGTGTGTGTGTGTGTGTGTCTGTGTGTGTGTTTAAACGCTGACAATAACGACTTTGTACTGTGAAATGGTACTTGCCAGTTTATGAAACTATGTCTGTTTTCTTCAGACAAAGGACAAAGGAGCATTAGTCCCATAAAAAAAGTAGTCAGTAGATGTGAAATGAAACTGTACCTGGGTTAAACATTAAACGTACACTTTTTCACCAGACAACTCCACCTGCTCTGAGCCCAACATCACCCGGTGGGAGGGGGTGGGGGAGGGAGGCGCCTGCTTCAAGTGGTCGCTGATCGCACACTCCGTACATCAGTCAGTTGCAAAGTGCCAGGATGCGAGCAGTCAGGTGCGCCACCTGCCGGCGTCAGTCCACACAGACCAGGAACTGGCCTTTCTCGACAGCATGTATTACAGTGAGCGTTTTGTGTATATATATTTTGTGTGTGTGTGTGAGGTGGGGGGGGGGGGGGGGTGTGTTGCATTGCCTTAGAGAAAAGTCGTAGGATTAAAAGTCATCATCTTCTTTGTGTTTTGCATTTGTGCATTGTGTCAGGGAGATTTAACACAGTGAGAAACTTCTTTGTGTGTAGGGAAGTTGTAGTATTATAATAGTGAGCAACTTCCTTATGTATTGCTTTTATGTACTGCTTCAGGGAAGTTGTGGGATTTCAAGAGAGCAACGATTTTCTGTATTGCTTCTGTGCATTGCTTCGGGCAAGCCGTAGGATTAAAAGTGAGCAACATCTTTGTGTTTTGCCTTTGTGCATTGTGTCAGGGAAGTCGTCGGATTGTAACAGTGAGCGACTTCTGTTTGTTTTGCGTTTGTGTACTGCTTCAGCGAAGACGTACGAGTATAACAGTGAGCGAAGTCTATGATACAGTAGTTGTGCCTTTGACAAGTGAGGGACTATTAAACAATAGCTATTGCTGTGACGACTCAAATTTACTTGCTTTACTCAGTGACGCGTGCAAAACGCTGATGGACTTTTATCCAGTAGTTGTCCCTGTGACGACAAAGTAATGACGTGCTTTATCAATCAATCAATAGGACGCTTATATCGCGCATATTCCGTGGGTACAGTTCTAGGCGCTCTGCAATGATGCCGTGTGAGATGAAATTTTATACGGCCAGTAGATTGCAGCCATTTCGGCGCATATTTACCTTTCACGGCCTATTATTCCAAGTCACACGGGTATAGGTAGACAATTATTAACTGTGCCTAAGCAATTTTGCCAGGAAAGACCCTTTTGTCAATCGTGGGATCTTTAACGTGCACACCCCAATGTAGTGTACACGGGGGGGGGGGGGGGGGGGGGGGTGTGTTCGGACACCGAAGAGAGTCTGCACACAAAGTTGACCCTGAGAAATAAATTTCCGCCGAACGTGGGTTTGAACTCACGCTGACAGCGGCCAACTGAATACAAATCCAGCGCGCTACCAACTGAGCTATGTCCCCGCCCCAGAGACTCTGAGACGTATACACAGCGCTGAAGGACTATGACAATGGCTGTGCATGTGACGAAAAAGTAAGGACGGGCTTTACTTCTGTGACATGTGCACAGCGCTGACGGACTATGCAACAATTGTTGTGCCTGTGGCAACAAAATAATGACGCACGTTCATGAGTGACGTGCGCACAGCACTGAAGGACACAGCAACTGTGCCTGTGACGTCAAAATAATGACATGCTTTACTCCGTGACGTATGTAACAGTGCTGAAGGACGCCTACCTCTTGGACAACATCCACATCGGGGGCGAGGACCAGTTCCTGATGGGGACCTTCACCTGGGCGGACGGTTGGTTGATGACGTCACCATCCAGTTCCTGGATGAACCAATACCCTAACCTTAACTACGGGGACGACGGTGAGAGTGCGCCCGGTCAGTTCATATTCATCAACCAGCTGGGCAGTCTGACCAATCGAAACTTGGAGGCCAAAAACAGGAAACTTCTGTGTAGAGAGGCGCCAGGTAGGTGATCTTTTACGCGTGTACGTGTACGTGTACTACTACTACTACTACTACTACTACTACTACTGCTACTAACTTTTCTATTGCGCGAGTCCCATCAATTGGCTCCAGGCGCTTTACACATTCATTCAAAACAAACCAGCACAAATTAAACGAGCATACAAAGCATACAAATAACTGAGATAAACAACAACAACCAAAGCACTATAAGCAAACTGGGCTTACAAGACAAAACATAGTTACACACACAACCACACACACTTACCTACTCGTATCATTATTTTTTAAAGTATTTTTCTATTTTCATGAGTACTGCATATGACTATGAAATGATCTCATTCTGGTCGATTAACATCGGCTATGGTTTCTCAAGTGACTTACTGAAATGGCTTCTTTGACCTTCAGATGACCTTGGCTGCGTCATCAATCCCCTCAACCTGACTGCTGTGATCAGCAACTACAGTTCTATGAGTATAGCGCTCTGCAAACAGACTTGCCGTGCACAGAGGGCTAATGTTGCTTTGCTGGACACGGGGTCATGCTTTTGTAGCCTTGACCCTGGCGATCTGCTTATTGCCAATGACAGCGTAGTCGGGTGTGACGTGTCGTGTCCTGGCAACAGTCTTCAGAGATGCGCTGATACGGGATTCCTGCGAGCTTATACTATAGGTTAGCGTGTGCGTGTGCTTGTGTGTGTGTGTGTGTGTGTGTGTGTGTGTGTGTGTGTGTGTGTGTGTGTTCTGTATATATATATATCTCTCTCTCTCTCTCTCTCTCTCTTTCTCTCTCTTTCTCTCTCCCCCTCTCTCTCTCTCTCTCTCTCTCTCTCTCTCTCTCTCTCTCTCTCTCTCTCTCTCCATTATTGCTTGATATTCAAAATGCATATTAAACGTCTTTTTGATTGTTGGACATGTTAATTATGTTAATTTTACTGTAGTTAACTTAACTTTTATTTCTTCTTGTCATTGAGTTACCCTCAATGGGCGAGAGCTGGATGAAAAAAAAAGCATGTTTGCATTGCTTATTCTGTCACCTTCGAAAAATAAAGTTCAATCCAATTCAATTCTCTCATTCTGTAGGACACTTCTCCCGGTTTGCATTTGTCATGGACAGATATGACCACGTGGTGTCAACTGATTCCGACCAAGTGATAAAAATGACGCTGTATGAACGGAAACATTCTGCGTACGAACGATATAGCGGGAATCAGTTGACACGCCGTGGTGACTGGTGATGTGCAGATGACAGAGACATAGCAGAAAGCTGTGACGTACTGCACGCCAATTTCATCGTGCTCAACAACACCTACGTCATCAAAGACAACGTCACTGGCTCTCCCGTGGCTGCCACGTGTGGATTTGCTGGTAACTACTTCAGTGAAACTCTTAATCTTCATTTCAGACCTCTCCAAAAACTTCAAAAACATGTAGTCTGTAAGAGGAGAAACTGTAAAAGTTAGGGGTAAATTTACACGCGTTATGAACTGAAAGTTTAAAAAAACAAGGTCTTAAAAGGGGGAGGTCTCCAATTGGGGAGTCTTAAATGAGGGTTCCACTGTAAATGTTTACAGTCGACGGAAACTAGTGCGGACAGCGAGAGTGACGGATACAGAAACAGAGAGAACTAGCTTGTTGTTTTCAGTGCTTAGTTCACTACTTCCTCAAAGTTTAGTAAAAAAAAAAAAGAAAAATGATTTCTGTCAATGAAAAAACTCAACAGAACAATTCCGATCAGATGGGAAAGACTGTTGTCACTCATAACAAGTTGGTTTTGTGGTTAACTTTTCATCCGACTCTTTTAGTTTTTTCCTACTCCAATGCAATGTGATTTTGACAGATACTACATCGTGCACGGCGGGTTACTTTGGCAACAAAGGCAAGTGCTATCGTTTCTTTCCCTGGACCTACCTCGACACGGAGCAAGCCGCAAAGCAGTGTTTTTCTGTCGGCGGTTACCTAGCAACGCCTCGTGACCTTGAGGAGCTGACCTTCCTGATCACGACAACCAAGAGCGTCCCAAGTCTGTCGACATTTTCTCACTGGCGACTTGGTGTCATGGACATGATGCAAGGTAGTTTTTGTGCTTAATGCGTGTGTCTTTATTTTGTCCCTTTTAATGACATCCGATACCGATATATGCACAGCCCAGCGGTGACCTAGCAAATATTTCTCAGTTGCGACTTTGTGTCATGGATATGATGCAATGCAGATTTTGTGCTTTATTCTTGTGTCTTCATTTTGTCTATTTTCATTACATACGATACCAATAGATAAGATAAGATAAGATAAGATAAGATTTTATAGTCCTGTGAGGTTACCCTCATGGAAATTCGGGCTGCTTACAAGTAATTCAGTTCTACTGCTGATATAATATGGTAAAGCCACAGAGACAAAGTTTGTTCTCGAAATTTCTTTGTCAATTCCTGCAGAGACATGCAGAAATGACATAATTTTACGTGACGTCATTATTCGCACTTTGTTTCGCTTTTGACGTATCATGTTTCATTTTTCTATCAAACCTAATCATTGAGGTACACATCTCAAGGTAAGCCTAAACGAAGCGGCATGACTATTTTTTGTTTTGGGTTGTTAATTTTCGAGATGAAGCTTGTCTTAAAAAGAAAAATAGCACAGGAGAGAAATAATTCGAGTCCAAATCTTTATGTTGGAGTACTTACTCATTGTACACGTGGGTGGCATTTCTGAAATTCTGTAAGTTTACAGGTGAATTACCTGACACAAAAAAAGTTGCACCTGTTAGTGATATACGGAACAAAAACATGCGCAGTATTACGGCGGTGACACTAAAATTAATTTTCTGCTGATGATATGAAGAGGCAACCGAGGCAAACATTGTTCTCGAAATTCTTCGTCACTTTTTTAAAAAATTTTTTACGTGATACGCCATTATTTGCATTATGGCATCTTCTCGAACTTTGCTTGGCATGTGACGTCAAAAATGTCCTTTCGGAAGAAAGGGTTAAGAAGAGACGTCTTCTGGATCTAGATTTGGATGCTGAAAGGATGTTGGTCGTGGGGCATGCGTCACAGGAACCGATTTTCGGGTGGATTTCGTTGGTTGAGTCAATGACGTTTGTCATTTACAGGTCAGACAGTGGTGTCGTCGGACGGGTCAGTGTTGGTGTCTGAGATGTGGAACATGACGACGATGGCGGGCACTACGACGTGCACAGCACTGGACGTGGCGAGCGGGACCGTTGCCAGGGACAATTGTCTGACCACACTGCCCTTTGTCTGCCAGACTGGACCAGGTCTGTGTTTGTGTGTGTGTTTGTGTGTGTGTGTATGTGTGTGAGTGTGTGTGTGTGTGTGTGTGTATGTGTATGTGTGTGAGTGTGTGTGTGTGTGTGTGTATGTGTGTGAGTGTCTGTGTGTGTGTGTGTGTGTGTGTGTGTGTGTGTGTGTGTGTGTGCGTTCCGCGTCGTGAGTGCATGTGTGTGTGTGTGTGTGTGTGTGTGTGTGTGTGTTTGGGTGTCTGTGTGTGTCTTTGTCTGTGCGTTGCGTTTGTGCGTGAAGGCGTGCGTGTTTGTCTGTGTTTCTGTGTTCGTGCGTACAATAGTGTTGTTTTAGTTTCAGGCCAACAGATGGACTAAATATTTTGACATCGCTTCACGCGACTTGTCTTTTCTTTAGTATATCTGGGCTGCAAAAGCATTCCTTTTGGCCTCGAAACCACGTTTGACGTATCCACCACTTCTGTGACGGTACAACAATGCGTCGCTCTGTGCTTTGGTCAGGATCAACGCTACGCACTTGTCACCACAACCACGTGCTCTTGCGTCAGCTATGACGTCATCGACGGTAGTGACGCAGCGACCTGCACAGAAGGCTGTCGAGACTATTACACTCAGGCGTGTGGTACTGAATCTGCCAGTATTTATGCTGCTTACGACGTGGGTACGTTTTATAACACAAACTGTTTTATGCATTAACGCAATAATGCAAAAACACACACATATCTATCACATTTTCATAGCCTCCAGTTCCACATGCACACATGAACCCCCTTCCCCGTCTCTACACACACGCACACACAATCTCACAAGCATGCCGTACACTCAAAAGTCATAACTTACTTGTGATTGCGATTCACAAGAGCAGTGCACAGAACCTCTTTATGAAGGGCACCCTTAACATACAGTTTTTGATAACAAAAACATATGACAATGTTCAACTGTGTTTCCAGCTATGCAACGAAACCTGTCTAGTACTTCTGTCTGGGAAATTTTCTTTTTATTATTATTATTAATATTGTGGTGTTTTTTGTTAAGATAAGACAGATGTTTGGCCACCATATAACTTGACAATAACATTACTTTTCCCAATTAAGCTTTTATTTAATCTGTTTGCTGAGAGAGGGTTAATGCCATTGTTTATTTGTTCTCCAGACGCCTATACGCTGAAGGAGAAGGCAGCAATGTCATGTTCCCACTACCGGCAACTGCAGATCACAGCCAAGGGAGACTACTACAACTATCTGGCAGATGGCGCCACCACAATGCGTGTCTCATGTGGATCCTACGGTTTGTCTTTTTTTCAAATGTCTTATTCTTTTATTTTTTGCCTCTAAGCTCATACAAAATTAGATTAATGCCAGTTAATGCGCGATGGTCCACTTGTTTTTCATGCGACAAAACATGCAACAGTTTGAATCGGCCACCTTGAGAGAAAAGAAATGTGTACACCAGCATAACATGCTCTTAAAATTAAATCCCATGGCAAAGACCTGTAATCATATGGTGTGCAACATATTGCGGCTGATGATCATTCAAATCCTTTGAGTGTTCATGAAACAATGAACAATGAGCAACTTTCTACAACTAGGTTTAATACTATGTGGAAGTGTTCTAAAAATGATCCTGTTCATATAACTTACGGATGACCTTTTCTTATAGTCAAAGAAGTTTATCTCGTTCTCATGGTGATACATTTTATGAATATTGTATGAATTCGTGTTTGTGTTGCAGGTGAGGGTCACGATGATATTTTGAGCCAAGAGGGGTCACAAGCGCAGTACGAAGCCTCCACGGAGTTTGCTGGAACTGCAGCAGAGGCGCGGTACGTTTGGGTCACTTTAGGCCCCCGTCACACAGCTTTACGTCCTTACGGTCACCATGCCGATCACTCCGATCTGAAAAAGTTATCAAATCGGGGCATATCGCCGTCAAAATCCAGCACATGGCAAATTAAAAACAATCCTACATCACGATTGTAATGCGCCTCGACCCGGCTACGCTTGTTTTGTGCAGTTCAAAATTAGCGTAGGGAGAGCGTGCAGCTTCCCGACCTAGCAGATCCCACCCCAACCAAACCACGCTCTTCGAGATCCTCCCACGTTTGGCCCACGATTGGCCACGCCCTCGGACACTTTTCTATGGTAGAAGAAGCGGCGTCTATGTGTGACTGGGTTTTTAGCAACAACATGGCTTTTTTGGCTCATGAAGCATCGCCTCATTTATTGTCGTTTTCCATAAAAGTTAGGACAAAGATGACACACATTGCATTCTCGAGTCTTGAGTCGTGAATTGATGTTTTGAAAAGATTAGTGTTCGAATAGTGCTGTGTACTCGAGCTATGCAAATCGTGGCTAACTTGAATGTTCTTTCGGATCTGTTAGTACCATGTATGATTCTGGCCTAAATCTATGATCAACACGTGGAATGAATCTTTTTGTTTGAAGATTTCCAAAACAATTCTTAAGTGTGTGGGTGTGTGAGTGTGTGTGTGTTTGTGTGCGTGCGTGCGGGCGTGCGTGCGTACATGCGTGCGTGCGTGTATATATATATGTGTGTGTGTGTGCATGTGTGTGCATGTGTGTGTGTGTGTGTGTGTGTGTGTGTGTGTGTGTGTGTGTGTGTGTGTGTGTGTGTGTGTGTGTGTGTGTGTGTGGCTGTGTGTGTGTGGCTGTCTGTCTCAGTGTCTGTCTGTCTGTGTTTCAGACTGGGCATGCAGAGCACGTCATGGAGCAGTTGGCAGCCCCGCAATGATGACGTAGAACCCTGGTTACAAGTGACGTTGTCAGAAGATTACATCATCAAGGCTGTTGTCATAACAGGTAACCTGGTCAACGATGCGACCGGCCTTTTGTGTTTTGTATTACCTACCTGAACGATTAAGTTAATCTTTGTCATAAGTAGTTTTAGTCATGTAGTCGAAAAAACCCAACCCAACACACCATCGACCTTGAGGTTTTCTCGGATGTTACTGAAGCGAAAGCCTCATGACCTCGAGCTCCAGACAACACACAGGTCTTCTTTACCCTAGTCATTTTCCCCGGTCATCAAATTTCAAGCTCATGGCTGGTTATGAAATGGAAATAAGATCCATTTCTTGAACGTGTTTGAAGGTGAGGCTTTTAAACTTTCCAATTGAAACCTTAAACATGTCAAGGTCAAAGCTGGATCATGATTAGATAAAACAAATGGAACATTTTCTTGAACGATTTTTTAAGCTTGTGTTTGAACATTCTCACATTGACAGGGTTTGATGACCTCAAGACATGACCCATGTTTCATCTTCTTCTTCTTCTGCGTTCGTGGGCTGAAACTCCCACGTACACTCGTGTTTTTGCACGAGTGGATTTTTACGTGTATGACCGTTTTAACCCCGCCATTTAGGCAGCCATACGCCGCTTTCGGAGGAAGCATGCTAGGTATTTTCGTGTTTCTATAACCTACCGAACTCTGACATGGATTACAGGATATTTTCTGTGCGCACTTGGTCTTGTGCTTGCGTGTACACACGAAGGGGGATAAGGCACTAGCAGGTCTGCACATAAGTTGACCTGGGAGATCGGAAACATCTCCACCTTACCCCACCAGGCGCGGCCGGGATTCGAACCCACGACCTTCCGCTTTGGAGGCCGGCGTCGTACCACCTAGCCATTGCGCCCTTCTTGCCATGTTTCATCGACCCCGAAGAACATGAAGGCTGCTATCCCTGGGGATATCGTGCAGCAACTGACACGCGCTACCCAGTCAGTCTTTCATTCAGCAGTTTGGAGTCTAGGTAGAATAAAGTCTCGGTACAAAATAACATTATTTGCTCGATAATTATACACTACTGTTGTTTGTTTTCAGGCAGCGCAAGCACGAATGGGGGTCACGTGACAGAGCTATTTATGGATTATGGGTTTTCAGCGTCTAGTTTGAGTGACTACTTCACGCCCGTAAGTTGCACTACTGTTGCGCATTGCCTCTAACTTTCAGCTGTAAGATAGCTTAAAGATATTGTCCCAACCCCGTCCATGATCATGCTTACCCTCACATATCTCTCCAAGCTTGTGTGTGTGTGTGTGTGTGTGTGCGTGTGCGTGTGTGTGTGTGTGTGTGTGTGTGTGTGTGTGTGTGTGTGCTTTCTACTAACCTTAACTATTTGGAACGATTTTCTGTTTTCGAAGATACTTTACTGGAGTACTCTGTTTAGCTCTTAAAATATTTTTTTGTTTTGTTTCATCAGTTATACGGCCCCAGCCACAGAACGGAGCTATCAGTGCAGTACCTTGCAGCCCCGGTGGTTGCAAAGGTTGTGAAACTTCGCCCTGATAAATGGAACATCGCCCCTGCACTCTCCTTCACTCTAATCGGCGAACCTTATGCCTTCTTCAATCGTGAGTCGGGTCGGGCTTGTCTTCAGATGGACTTTGAGTAGTTATAATTATACCATACAATGCAATGCAATGCAATGCAATGCAATGCAATACAATACAATACAATACAATATTATAAAATACACAAATTGTTTTAATTAATTGGAGAATTTCATTGGAATATACTCGGCAAAATAAAGATGCTCCACATTTTGTTTAAGAAAACAAAAAAGAAAAGAAAATATGCGTGTTTATTATTTTGCTCTGCTTGAAAAGACAGTTTTTTGGGGGGTTAATTTAGCCTACGTTTCAGCTTCTCTGTCAGAGAAGTCACGTGACAATTTCTTGAATGATTGTACTCCCAAATCAACCCGGCAAAAACTTCCGGTTCAAAGCCAAGGCTGGACTAGTAAGGGGGTAACGGGTGGGGTGTTGGGGATTTGGGCGGTGGTGGGGTTCCTTGAATCCGGTCCCCCCATCCCCTTTAAGAGATTCAAAATACCACTTTCAAATGCTAAATCCTAGGCGGCCCTTGTATCCCAGCCTCATTTCAAAAGGACCCCTCTTGCGTACACTAGGTCCAGTCCTAAAAAATAAAATATTAAAAGAAGAAAGACCTGTCAGTTTACCTATGCAGGTTGTTTTGAATGTATGCCTTTCTAGTATAGAGGCTGGCGCATGTGTCAGATAAACGAATACACGAATGAGTATGTATTGAAATGAATTAGAGACTACATGCAGTGTAATAACTTTTGTTCCCACTGTTTTTTCTTCCTCCGCATAGACCTAGACTTTTACATAGGATGCTTCGCGGATCCATTGGTCTCAGCCATAGATGACGTCATATCTTCCACGTCATTGGACAAATGTAAAGACCACTGCAGTTTGCTCGGCTACCCGCTCTTCGGTCTCCAAGTACAAGGTCAGTTTTTTCCTTCTTCATTTGTCGTATGTTGCTTTTATCTCATCAATAGTTCGATGTATTGTTCAGAGATGTTGCTATAATTCGTCTTACTTTGCTGCCTTGCTGAAAGTGGTAGTAAAAAGTACGTGGACAGTCTTTGCCTTTTTTTTTAATCGGTCACAAGATGCTTTCAGTTCGATAATACTTCGATGCATTCTTCAGAGATGATTAATTTGGTTAAGCTTATGTTCTAAAAGTTTCGGCATTTAAGGGTTTGAATAAAGAGGGAGAACAGCGTGACAAAAGCCCCACTATAACATTATCTGTGCATTAAATACCGAAACTGTGTTGCACAGAGGGTACAGAGACCTGTGGGTGCAGCAACTCAACAGGCGAGTACGGAGAACTTGACGCCACGTCCTGCAACGCAACCTGTGCCGGCTCAACTTGCGGAAGTGACGTCACCATGTCTGTGTCTTTCTACAGAACCTATGGTATTGACTACTTTTACACAATGTAAATTCCGTAGTTTATATTATCAAACGGCCTTTGTCCGTCTGTCTGTCTGTCCGTCTGCATGTCAGAAAAAATAGAGTCGCTTGATTTAGCTCGCATTCACAATATATAATGGAGAGTGCAAAAATGTAATGTGCCTTTTATTAAACCTTTTCAAATAAAAGAACTCTTGAGCTAGTGTTCTAGTGACCTTTTCTGAGCAGAAAGGAATATCCAGTGAAGTATTGCCATTTTTTTATCAGAAAAAAAGTGCGGAGAACCGCCGGAACTGACGAATACAACACGTAGCGTGACGCCATTGGTGCCCAGCCCTTATGACGTGTTCGGCACTGGTGACAACGTGACGTATTCGTGCGTCACAGGCTACGAGTTTTCCAACATCAGCAACAGCGTCAATATCACGTGCCAACAGGACAACACGTGGTCAGACACCCCGGCCTCCTCGTGTCAAAGTACGTCTTGAGGGCCCAGAGAGAGGAGAGAGAGAGAGAGAGAGAGAGAGAGAGAGAGAGAGAGTGAGAGAGAGAGAGAGAGAGAGAGAGAGAGAGCGAGCGAGAGAGAGGGGGGAGGGGGGGAAGAGAGAGAGAGAGAGAGAGTGAGAGAGAGAGAGAGCGAGCGAGAGAGAGGGGGGAGGGGGGAAGAGAGAGAGAGAGAGAGAGAGATCCATGGGACGACAAACACACCAGAACAAAACAAGATGTACACTAAAACAGAACACTATAGAAGTTAAATTTCAAACACAAATATACACATGTTGGAGATGATGATGATGATGATGATGATGATGATGATGATGATGATGATGATACACCGAAAAGTACATAATAATGGAGAAAAAAATACACATATAAGCAAGGCACAATCAATAATCAGGATTTTAGGATAACTGCAGCATAGAGAGAGAGATAGAGACAGAGACAGAGACAGACAGAGAGACAGAGTTGGACAGAGAGACACAAGAAAGAGGGAGACAAAGGAAGAGAGACAAAGACAAAGACAGAGAGGGAGATAGAGAAAAAGGTACAGAGAGAGACATATCCTTGAACCGCATTCGTGAAACTTCTTCCTCTGTCTTAGTGTACGATGCTTTTGATTTTTGGCGGGATGAAAGTAGTCAGCTGCGCTTTTTTTAATCTTGCTTGAAGAGAAGGGAAAGGAACACCAGCTTACAGATATAAGTCCGAAGCAAGAATAGTAATATTTGAAAGTGTCTTTAAAATAGCCTTTGTGTTCTTCTTGACAGTCGTATCTTGCGGAAACCCTGACATCATCAGTAACGGGTACGTGGTTCACAGTGACGTCACGTACGGAGCACTGGCGACTTACACATGCAACGGACGATACGAGATGTCAGACGGTCGCAGCGTGGTGATGACGTATTGCTCGGAGACCAAAGCTTGGGATCCACCAACTCCTGTATGTTCAAGTAAGTGTCATTTAACAGCACTCAAAGTGTCTGAACTCTCCTCGAGAAGAAGTGGTACTTTGCGGGCATCGAATGGGTCTAAAGGATAGTAACAGGGTAAAAAACAGAATGCCCATCTTCTGTTTGGCTTAAATGTGGGATTTAAAGAAAAATATAGCAGTATTAGCACGCCAGAGCCATTCCAAAAGCAGTACAATGTGACAACAGTGTCAGATGACACATAACGAGAAAGGAAACTGAACCACACCCTGAGCGGATTGAAATCACAGATTCTTGAAGTTGTACTTCTTTCTTTGTATAAAACGTACCATCACTTCTATCAGCGTACTATAGATCAAATGCACCTGGGGCGATCTCCTCTCTCTCACATTCACTTCCTTAACTGTGCTCTACAGCTGTTGGATCTTTCTTTGCAGGCGCCAAGCCGACACGCCAAAGAACCGTGTGCAAGTCCACCCCGGGTCAGCAGATCTCGGGTAGCTCCGCGACGGCCATGCAGACCAGAAGCGGGATGGACTGCGCCCTGCACTGCATGAACCACGACTTCTGCGCCCTCTACAGCTTCGCCACCAACATGGCGGCACTTCCGGCAGGGGCAGACAACTGCATGCTTCACCTCAGCCACCGTAGAGGAGCGACGCTTGTTTCCGCCTCGGGTTGGGATGTGTTCGAGCTTGGCGACTGTTAAGACTAGTTGTGGATCAAGTTCGTTTAAATCAGTCTCGTCAAGAGTTTAGTTGCAGTAGATTTCAGGGAGATGTTCACCAAACTAAAATGATGTCGAGAATTGGTGTGACAGGGTGGGTGGCGGAGTAGTCCCACTTGTGATATCAGCTGTTCTGCAGAGTCGTCTGCCTTTGAGCACTGAACTATTCACAGCTGTAAAGTTTAATGACTGTGAGACACATGTTGATTTGGGGAGCTGTGTGTGATTAGGTCTGACTGCTGTTGTCTCCTGGTATGCTCTTGTGAACATTTGTGTTTAGCAAAGCAGACTTTTAGAGGGATATTTATTTAGCCCAAAATCACTCTTGTTTCAACGGCTTCGCCGCCAAACGTAATTTGAGTTTGTTGTGCACACGTTTACATTATTAAGGCTTTATTAGAGAGAACTCAAGTGACCTACTACTTGTAAGTCTGCATGGACCCTGGCAGTCAGTGTCAGGAATATGTATCAGATGTGTGTTTCATTGTCGGTATTCGGCTGTCCTGTCATCACAACTCAAGTGTAAAATTAGCGTGACTATAAGAGTCTGATTCAGTTTATGATGCTAGATTATCTCCATCATGGCATAATATGGTAAAGTGCTTCAACATTCAGACATCTGAGAAATAAGGCATTGTAGACATTGTCAGAGCCAATGCTCACTAACATACTGTCAGGCATTTTACTTGTATAGTTTACAACACCTACGATTAAATGATTTTATTATTTTCCATCTCACCAATTCTTTGTGAGCACACGTGTGTCAATTTTACTAGTTTTCATGCATAGTTCATTCATCATACTAAGAGGTTCTGATCAGCTCTTTGCTAGCGTGACGCCGTGATAAACTGGCCAAAATAAATTAACGATCCGTGACGTTATTCCCAAACACCGTTAACACATTTTCAGTCAGATAGGGAGGTTCTGTTAAGGCTACATGAGCCTTACTAAAAAAACTGTAGTTTAACAATGGTACCATACACGTAAAAAAAAAAATATTAAAAGTAATACTCTATCTCGTGGAACATTATTTGATCATGGAGGGATGGTCTTATCCCATGTTAAAGCCTGGCCATACGTGAGACGGTAGGCCGAACGTTTTACACAGGAAAGAGTGTACCTTTGCACTTTGTATCACTAGTAGTACTAGTATACAGTAAGAGCTGCATGCGTACTACTATAAGTTGATGTGCAATAATTATGTAGCCAAGTGCACTTCGCTACCCTAAACACTCTAATCATCGCATAGCGAAACAGCCTTGTGTACAGTACAAACGGGACAACCCACCCCATAGCAGACGATACGATGATGCGCGCGCACCTTGCCGGCGCAAATTCTAATAAAACTTACCTTTCTTTATATATCTCCTTAACTTCTATCTTTCAAAGTCCCTTTTATCTTTGATATTGTCCTAATTATATTTAGGTTTGCATAGAAGTCACTGATTAGGCTGGATGGCTGCATATTATTGTGTTATTTACGATAATGCTTCGAACTGACCAAAGCGTCACTTTGACCTTGACCGGTTTTCATGTATCGTCGAGAGAAATTGATTCTCACAAACTCATCTTTGTCTTTTCAATCATTGTTTTGTCATTTTTGTATCACTATT
The DNA here is from genome assembly GCF_037325665.1 of Littorina saxatilis. Taxonomy (NCBI): domain Eukaryota; kingdom Metazoa; phylum Mollusca; class Gastropoda; order Littorinimorpha; family Littorinidae; genus Littorina; species Littorina saxatilis. The sequence continues at coordinate 37,787,743 of NC_090258.1, forward strand.
ACACTATCCCGTACCTATGTTGCATATATGATTTTAGTTTGTTTATAAGGATTTGGTTGTAATGAGTGATGCTTGGTTTCTCTGCAAAGATTCCTAATTTATGCAGACAGGTACTCGCGCCGGAATTTAGCCGATTCCATTTACTTTCGGACTTTGCCGCTTCGTACTAAGTCACTGCATAATTTTCCCCCAAGTAACGCATATCATGATGTTTGTCTAGGGTTCTTCTTTTTATCTGTATGATTTATGAGTTTGTCCATTATTCCAGTTTAGAGAATTTTGTAATTTTACGCACTGAAGTTGGTTCAGTGCCTTCACTAGGACCATTGTTTTTGTATCCTACTAAATAAATATAAGTTTTTACGAAATGTTATTTATTGTAACGGAAAGCTAAAGGTCGTAGCTGTAATTTGATGTATTGTTTGTTATGATTGGTTATGTATTTGTTTAAATAACGTAGGGTAAAGCATGTGTAAGAAACACAGATTCCGTGTTTCTGGCCGTATTCAGGCGATTTTTATTCTCGCCGGACGGCGCTTTCGATGCGTTCCGCGCCGGGGCTATAAGTATAGACCGAACACCGGCATAAGGATGCATTCGCTCCTAGCAGCTGAACACGACACTACACTTGCTTCGCTGGCTACGGGTTTCGCCTTCGGCCTCTTCGCTTACTTGCAATGTTTTCTTGAATAAAAAGTTGAAACAAGACGCTTGGACTTGGTTTCGATTCTACCACCTTCCACTCCTCCACTACAATTATGTACGTGTATGAACTTGCATTAATATTGTCCCAAAGACAATGAACTGAAAAGACACTTATATGAATGATTTGTGTACGATTTTTGTCGGCTTTGTTGATTTAGCTGATGAGCTTTGCAGATTAACGGAGCGGAAATCTCGATACTGGAGACTTCTGTGGATAAGAAAATTTTCAAGATGTCGGTTCATCTATCCGTTCAACATTTCTCTTGTGAAAGGTAATTGTTTTGGGGTGTTGGGTTGTCTTTGCATGTTACTAAGAACGGTGTATTAAATGTATAATTAGACTGTTAGGAGCGTTTAAATAGTGCACAGTACATAAAGCACGAGGTGTAGAAACTTAATAAGTGTGTGCACGTTTTAAATCTGTTTAGTTGGGATTACGCCCTGTCTGATTGTATATAGTACATGTCAGGGTGGAGAGTGCAATTTGAAAAAAACAGAAACAGACTTCTGTCACCTGATCTCTGAAAACGTAGTTTGTTTTTCTAGTCTCACTTACCGTACAACGCATCTACATGGTGAAAGATATACTATCAGCGGTTCTTTAATTTGCAACAGAGTGTTTATTAAGAGATATATTGACAGGCAGGCAGACAGACAGACAGACAGACAGACAGACAGACTCTTTCTTTATTTGGTGTTTAACGTCGTTTTCAACCACGAAGGTTATATCGCGACGGGGAAAGGGGGGAGATGGGATAGAGCCACTTGTCAATTGTTTCTTGTTCACAAAAGCACTAATAAAAAAATTGCTCCAGGGGCTTGCAACGTAGTACAATGTATTACCTTACTGGGAGAATGCAAGTTTCCAGTACAAAGGACTTAACATTTCTTACATACTGCTTGACTAAAATCTTTACAAAAATTGACTATATTCTATACAAGAAACACTTAACAAGGGTAAAAGGAGAAACAGAATCCGTTAGTCGCCTCTTCAGGAAAAAAAAAACAAAATAGGTGTGGTTAAAGTTAACATAGCCAAAAAAAATAGGGTAGGAAAGTTGGCAATCACTTTTTTTTTTAAACTTTTTTTTTCTAATGTGTACAAATTAAACCTACTTGACAGGGAAATAAGTGTGCGACTCGAACGCTTTCGCTTTCATTGCGTTTTCTGCACTCGTTTTCTTGGTTTTTTTTAAATTATTTTTTTTGTTTGTTGTTGTTGTTGTGACAAATGTAAAAAAAAATTATAGGGTCGGCCCCTAAAAATAGGGTAGGTCGGGTTACCGTAACCACACCTATTTTTTTTTTAGGCCTTACGACATGCTGGGGAGCATCGGGTAAATTCTTCCCCCTAACCCGCGGGGGACAGACACACACACACACACACACACACACACACACACACACACACACACACACACACACACACACACACACATACACACACACACACACAAAAGACACAGGACACAGGTGATGACAAATTGAGAGACACGCGGAATTTTTAAAGTGTTCATGTAACTTGACAATAACAAAAGCAAAAGCATATACATTCTCGCTGGCAAAAGAACAAGAAAGTACACAATGACACACGTTTACTGCGCAATTAAAACCCAGTTTGCGCCGCGAGAGTTAAGACTTCAAAAGGCATGCTTCATTCAAAATGTTCCATGACAGTGATCAAAACTAAACCATGTATATGTGGACAGGGTATTAAAAGCATACGACAGCGATTGACCCCGAAAATCGACTTCGCTAATATTTTGTCCGCAATAATTTCAGAATGTGCTGAAACAAGTGTGACAAAAATGAGAGAAATCAATCGGACAGACTTTCTGTTACAGAATCTTGAAAATGATGACATGCCAAGATTCAGATAAACGAGGGTTTCTGCACAACCAGTTACAACCACACCACATGACCTATTTTGGAGGTGGTATAATCCCTAGTTCACAAGTGTTGTAATGATGTGTTTTTATTTCAGTTATTGTAACGTGCCTTTCCGATATAGCTGAAAATAGCGTAATTACGTGACGTTATTGTAGGCTAAAATCAATTTCGTCAAATCGCATGATCACATTTCCTGGAGCATCCGCTCGATTTCAACCAAACATTTCACAATGCCGAGCTGAGTCTCCCCTTAACAGTTTGTCCTTTGAGGCAAATAATCTTCCAAACTAAATAAATCAAAATGGACTGCAAACAGCAAAGGTGACAGATTTTGACCTTGTCAAACGCCAATATAACATTCATAATATAAACCAAACATTGATCAGAAACTTTAAAGGATGGTTTTGCATTTGGCTGTTGCTTAAATGTAACTACCAAAGAGCATTAGTTCACTTTAACATTTAAAATTGTCTGTCTTTGCTCCGATTGCAAAATCAAACGCTTTCTCATTATCAACAGAAATGTTTTTTTGGACTCGGAAGTGTACATGAAGACAGAAATATATATATATATATATATATATATATATATATATATAGAGAGAGAGAGAGAGAGAGAGAGAGAGAGAGAGAGAGAGAGAGAGACATGTAGAGTCAGAGAGAGACATGTAGAGTCAGAGAGAGACATGTAGAGTCAGAGAGAGACATGTAGAGTCAGAGAGAGACATGTAGAGTCAGAGAGAGACATGTAGAGTCAGAGAGAGACATGTAGAGTCAGAGAGAGACATGTAGAGTCAGAGAGAGAGAGAGAGAGAGAGACATGTAGAGTCAGAGAGAGACATGTAGAGACAGACAGATATAGACAGAGACGGTTATTCATCCAGTGCCAAACGAAGGCGTGCCCAGAAAGACTGCCTGGCGTCTTGCCCGTCCTCCCACTCAATGTAGGTGGTAGTCTGCAGCACTGCCAACATGGCGCCCGTCATGTCACGTGACGGGGTCTCCCGCAGCTCCACCAGCACCATGACGTCATCACGCTCCATGACGTTGACCTGGCAGTACTTGAGCTCGAACTGACACCACTCGCTGTGAGCAAAGTGCGGCGAGAAGACCAGCAGAACTCGCTCGCTGTCGCTGACGCAGTCGGAGATGTTGTCCACGATGTGCTTGCCTGCCTCAAAGTCCCGCTGATGGACGCACAGTCTCAGCCCCCACTCCCCCTCCAACACGGGCAGTAACTCTCGCTGCACCCAAGCCAGATCTTCGGCGGCATAAGCGACGAACACGTCAAAACGGTAACGGCGCCCTTCAGCCACCATCTGACGCCGTCTGTCTTGACGACTGGCTCGGCAAGCCTCGTACAACCAGAGGCGCATGCGCCAACGGAAGCGGAAGATGATAACGAATAGGAGCAGGAAGGACAGAAGGACACACGTGACGGCGATGGTGAATGAGGCAGCGTCAGATCCCAACAGGCACGCCTGCAATCAACATTTGCTGTAGCCCAAACTGAACATAGAAGCTCTCAAAACACAAGAGCGAACGAGATTTACGCGAGAAAAGGGCTTCTTGTGTGCGTGGGATCGCGGACCTTTACGGGGCACACCTATTACACTATCAAAGAAAGTTTTTTTTTACAAAAACACTGCATCACCTACTTCCCATAGATGTATCGCCTATATCTTTGGTATTTTCTGTAGCCTACTTCTGTCTCTTTGTGATTATCCCTGTCACTTTTCTGACTGTATCTTGTAACACAAAATATACATACAGAGATGAAGGACACGTCGTTGCTCTGTACAACAAAAAGACTGCATTTGTCAGACTCACCTGTTCGTTCAGAACGTAGTCTTGGAGGGTGACGTTTGGGAGATTGGCACAGACATAATGATAACGCCTGTCAAAAATATGTAGACTTGACTCCAACCACTTCTTGAACCACAAGATGTCACAGTTACACTGGAATGGGTTGCCGCCAAGGTTTAAAATTTTAAACCTGCAAAATGAAAATACTGTCATCTTTTGAGGGGCGAGCTACCTCTCTTAGCGGCCAAACAGATTTTAATTTGTTCCAACGCTCCAACACTCTGACGTGAGCAGAAATGCAGAAGAGTTGCGGCAATCAGTTAGTTGGTTGATAGCTTATGGCACCGGTTAACATACGAGCCATCGATCAATTTCTTTTGTCTGACCTTATTACAGTAAGGGGAAATTTGATACAAAACCTACCTTTACTGTGTATGTGGTTCTTGGAAAATGTGTAACATGCCCAGTGAAGCCCCTCTCCCTTTCACACATACACACACACACACACACACACACACACACACACACACACACGCACACACACCCGCAAACACACACACACACGCACACACACACACACACATACACACACACACACACACACACGCACACACACTCACGCACACACACACACGCAAACACACACTCACGCACGCACACACACACACACACACACACACACACACACACACACACACACACACACACACACACACACACACACACACACACACACACTCTCTCTTTCGGATTCTCTCTCTTGTAGCTTCCACTCTTACCGTTTAGCAGCCATCTTGCCGAATGTAAATTGAGAAATGGTTTGTATTCGATTGAAGCCCACGTCGAGGTGTGTCAGATTCTGCATCCGATCAAAGGCACCATCCGGGATGTACGTCAAAGCATTTCGGTAAAGGTAAAGCGAGGTCAGGCCTGTGAAGCTGGCAAATGTTTCTGAGTAAATGACTCCAACTCTACTGTCTGTAATATCCAGATTTTTCAGTTTTGTAAGCGAACCAAAAAGACGCGAAAATATTGCCTTTGACACTGATTCAAAATTGCTGGAACCTAATTGGAGATTTAACAACCCCGTGCATCCTGCAAACGCATCACGGTCAACAACTGGACTGGCGAAATCCAATGCGTTTTTTGCCAGAACGAGTCTTTCTAGCACTGAGTGATTAAATGCGTATTTCGCAATTTTTCGCACCTGGATTCTCATTTGAGCAAGATGTAGCTCTTTGAGGGAGGGAAATTTTTTGGCAGAGAAAGTGTCACTCATAATATATTGGAAAAAGTTGTAAGTGAGCTCTAGGCGTCGAACCTTTGGTAGGCAAACGTGACCAATACAAGAAATCATATTGAAATCAAGAGTCAAGTTGACGAGTTCAGGAAACAAGGAATCATTGGTGTTTGTGCAAGTTCTTGGAAAGTCGAACAGTCTGTTTTTTCCAAGGTTAATTTTCCATAGATTTGGCATAAGGGCTGTAGTCAGGTTATACAGTTTGTTGGCCCGCAGAAACAGGTAAGACAGTTTGGGTGTGACATTGAAAGCTGACAGATCTAAAGATTCAAGGCTATTCAAGTCCATGTTGATGTATCCAACACAGGACCTACTAAAGTTGACACCTTTATGAGGAGGAGCTACTTCTTGGTATCCCATGCATTGGAAATCAAGGCTATAGACCGTTGCTGGTAAGTTCACGGCGAAGACATCTTTGAACGAAAGTCTGTTCCCTCCAAGCTGTACCCATTTGAGCTTGGACAGACGATCAAACACTCCTGGGACGATATGGACCAAGTTGTTTTTGTACAAATCTACGACTCGCACGGTGTTGGACACATTAGCGAAGAAGTCTGTGCTTGAAATCCGACGAAGGTCGTTGTTGGAAAAGTTGAGGATCTGAAAGCTGCCTTCAACGTGGGGGACGTAGGGGAGATCACCGTGGTGTGAAGAGCAGTCCAGGGTGGTGTTGCTGCAGCGACAAAGGTCGTTGTCAGGACACTGATGTCTGGGTGGATGACTTCCTGGTACCCGTGTGCTCCAGCATCGTATAGGCCGAACACAACTTGAAACTTCACATCCCGATGCGCCAGGAATCAGCCACAACAGGACTAGAACCATATGTGAACTCAACATGAGGAGGAGGGATACAGGCAGGTATTGATAGGCTTTGTACATGGCGTTTGGTTTACAACAAAACAAGGTCTTTGTGACTAAGGTCGATTTTTCTTGCATTCAACAATACCAGCTGAAATCATTGCAGATATATATGGCGTTTTATGCTTTACCAGTTCATATTCCGAATAAGACTTGTAACTATAGAGCTATTTCAAAGTAGCTGCAGCGTGTCGAGTCGTTTGTGTCTGTTTTTTCCTCCTCGGATCAGTACAAACATAACTGCATGCAGCTTTTCTTTTCTTCAAACTTTTTATAACATACTTGATGTAAGGAAAAACGATTTTTCAACACTCAGTCCCGCACTTAACGACAACGAATAAGATCCACACTCCTAAAGAGCACAGTCAGACAGCAAGCTAACACCGCGTCTGAACCATTGTGACAGGCTAGAGCATGTAGAAACCTCGCTCTTGCCGAACAGGACCAAAACACTTGAATAATCAGCAAGTGTTGAAAAGAATCAAACACGTCTTAAAAAAAAAAGACACTTAAGTTCAACAACAGCACGCGGCAGGTGGAAAGCTTTGGGCATAATGCGATACTATTTATTAAAGTAGTTTAAACAAGCATTACAAAAATACAGAGAACCTAACATTACTGTCTTTAATCCCTGTTGCACGAAAGGCTGAAGTCTAGCCATAAAGTAAAATTGACAAAGGTATATACTCGCCCAATTAAAATTGACAAAGGTATATACTCGCCCAATTAAAATTGACAAAGGTATATACTCGCCCAATTAAAATTGACAAAGGTATATACTCGCCCAATTAAAATTGACAAAGGTATATACTCGCCCAATTAAAATTTACTGAAAGAAGAAAGATAACAGAATTGGTAAGAAAATGATGGAAATACAAAATCGTACATTTAAGCTCGAAAATCGTATTTTTTCTTTTCAGTTTGACTAATTATTCAGTCCTGATTCTTGTGCAAAAGTTTGACACCCCAAATTCAAGTTTCAAACACTATTTATGAATAGGCGCCCAACGCCCTTATCTTTATAATGCCCACTTAGTGATCCTTGAACCAGCATAAACACATGTTAAATGTTTCATGCCACATTTATTTACTTTCTCTCAGGGGTAAAAAGGGAGCATCTCGTTACTCCCCCGTATCGTTACGCCCCCGTCTCGTTACTCCCCCGGCTCGTTACTCCCCCGTATCGCTACTCCCCCGGCTCGTTACTCCCCCGGCTCGTTACTCCCCCGTATCGCTACTCCCCCGGCTCGTTACTCCCCCGTGCCTTTTTATTACACTTAAGTAATGCAGTTATTACTTAATTGAATTTTCAAGAGAGAGAGAGAGAGAGCATGTTTAAAGAACTTACAACTGCCAGATCTGCCTGTACATTCGTGTACAGTACATCTTTGAAAAAAAAGTATATATTTTAAGCAGAAGAGATACTATTTCAGAATGCATGACGGGGGAATAGCGATACGGGGGAGTAACGAGCCGGGGGAGTAACGAGCCGGGGGAGTAACGAGCCGGGGGAGTAGCGATACGGGGGAGTAACGAGCCGGGGGAGTAACGAGCCGGGGGAATAACGATACGGTTACTCCCCCGTATCGCTACTCCCCCGGCTCGTTACTCCCCCGTACACAGAAAATGACTGGATAACCCTGTAATAGTAAGTTGGCATGAAATATTGTTTTTCCGGAGAAATTTTCTAGATAAACAAACAAAGAAACAAATAAAACAGCTGGACAGGGGGCGGGGGGTGGGTGGGGGTGGGGGAACAATATGTCATGCCAACTTACTATCACAGGGTTATCCAGTCATTTTCTGTGTACGGGGGAGTAACGAGCCGGGGGAGTAGCGATCGATACGGGGGAGTAACGAGCCGGGGGAGTAGCGAGCCGGGGGAGTAGCGATACGGGGGAGTAACGAGCTGATCCCGAAAACCCACCCACCCCATGTGTGTTGAAATTGTCCAAGTGTGTTCTGTTTTATGTTTTTTGTCCCCTTGTTTAGGTGATGTCCTGTAATGTACAGCATATACATGTAAAAAAAAAACCACAAAAAAAAAAAAAAAAAAAACAACTCCTCAAAAAGAGAAAAAAAGAAAAAAAAGAAAAGAGAGAAAAAAAAAGATAATCAAAGTATGTTTTCGGTCAAATTGGTGTGTGGGAGAGGGGAAGAGGAGGGGAGTTCAAGCACCCCAGGCCGTGGGCTATGTAACTTACTAACTGACAACGCTCTTGGTTGTTGTCCAAGTGAAACAATGTGGTGCGTTCAGCTTCATTCGGTGAGTTCGACAGATTGACTAGATGTATTAATTTCGCGTCACACCACTTGTTACATTTGGTCAAGTTTTGACTAAATGTTTTAACATAGACGGGGAATCGAGACGAGGGTGTGGTGTATGTATGTGGTCGATTGGTCCATTAGTCGTGTTTATGAAAGTGGTGTGTGCATGTCACTCTTTCTAAGCTATATTCGCTGATTATGTTGCCTGACACATTGTTCAATCAGTGAATAAAATCCTCTGATTTGTATGTTTGTATGTATGTACATATGTGTGAGAGTGTGTGTGTGTGTCTGTGTGTTTGTTTGTGGTTGTGTTTATGTGTGTGTGTGTGTGTGTGTGTGTGTGTGTGTGTGTGTGTGTGTGTGTGTGTGTGTGTAGAGCGATTCAGAGGAAACTACTGAACCTATCTTCATGAAACTGTACATGAGAGTTCGTGAGTATGATATCCCCAGACCTCTGTTTTCAATCTTTTTTTTATATTTTATAAATGTCTTTGATGACGTCATATCCGCCTTTTTGTGACAGTTGAGGCGGCACTGTCACGCTCTCATATATGTTAACCAAATTGGTTCATATTTTGGTCAAGCAACCTTTGACGTAGTCCGGACTATAGGATCGCATTGCAGCTCAGAGAACTTTGAACCCTGCACTATTTTTTTAAGCAATTTGATTTTCTGAATATTTGTTGAGCTTCAGGTACTTGAAGTTCAAGGAAAACCAGTTCAAGCATAGTGTACTCTGTATGCAAATCAACGATGGAAAAGAGGTTTGTCGAGGAGCTGAAATTTGCTGCTTCACGTTGAAGTGATGTAAAGAAATCCATGTTATTATTTTCTGAATACACAGGACACTTTTTGAAAAGCACACACCTTCGTGCAAACTTGTTTTTAGTTAACTAGTCATGCTTGTGAACAAGTGCAAAATGGCTCAACTCGAATTTAAGTATAGCCTTGAATCATTATTTCTGGTTTAACGTTACGGTAGCCCTTTAAAGTTCAAAAGTGAAAAATACATGTTTTGACTCACCTTAGTAACCGGATAGGCAGATTTCTGAGTTGTGTTTAAATATACGACCGGGCTGCAAGCCGGCTGTTTGGACACAAAACCGTGGCCAATGTGGATTCTCCTCACACAAAAAAAGTGTTCTTAGATGTTCTCGTAGATGTAGCATTGAAACTGGCTAACTTTATGGACTCTAATGACTCTCACTTAATTATGGTATACCTATGGTACGCCAGATGTACATTTCAAGGTCAAACCGAGATCTTAAGGAAGTTGTATAAATTCGTGTTTTCTACACATGGATGATTGAATAAAACGATGTTTAAAGCAAGTTACAAAAGAAAAAGACATGTTCTCGCAGTAAGGTGGACTTTCTTTTTTAAAAATGTGCGTCAGTTACAAACCAAAAGAAATTATTTAAAAATCGCTGTCTAAGTGGACAGTATCTATTCGAGGTATTATTTCGGTAGCAACGAGTTGACTGTTTATTTTCATATTTGTGTGTATATTCATTCATGTTACCGCCTTCTTTGCTAGTTTTAGTTTTGTCACCATCCCTTATCGCTTTGAATATCTGCATATTGAAGACCGTCTATGAGCAGATTTCATCCTAATTCTGCAGTTAACGCGTTTTCTCTTTAGACGTTGCCCTAAAACACAACGAGGAAAGAATCAAAAACAAAAACACTTCAGCCGTCTTTGTCAAGGTTTCCCTTGAGTTCAAGTTCGAAAAGTCTTTCCGTGCGTTGAACAATCTCGTTGGAGTGTTCTGTGTTGGAGTGCGCGGTTTTAGTAGACTCTTTTCTAACCACGTGTTTTTTCCAAAACTGTGTTTGAATTTGTTTACAGAGTCATCTTGGCGTGAAGCAAAGCAACTATCTTGCACGAAACCGTTAACACCATGTGGCTGCTTTCACACATCCTGTTAGGGATACATCTGACAGGAATGATCTGGCTGACTTACGGTACTGCGGGGTGCAAGTCAGCTTCAACGTGTGTCCGGTCACCGAAATGCCAGAGAGCACGAGTGCCATGGAATCATCCACCTAAACACGATCATGTCTGTCGTGACAACAACCTCTGCCGATGCACCATTGAAGGCAGCTTTTCAATCCTCAATTTCTAATAACAATTAAGTAGATGTGCAATGCCAAGGCACTGCATACCCCAGCGAAAGACAAACAAACCTCTCTCTCTCTCTCTCTCTCTCTCTCTCTCTCTCTCTCTCTCTCTCTCTCTCTCAAACACACACACACACACACACACACACACACACACACACACACACACACCCAAGTTACACACGTACACACGTACACACATACACACTCACTCACACGCACTCACTCACTCTCTCACACACACTTCACTGTACACACAAAACACACCCCCATACGCACATATAGACAGACGGACATACACACCTTTACAAACAAACACACATACACACACACATACACTTACGCACACGCACAAACCCACCCACCCACTCTCTCTCTCTCTCTCTCTCTCTCTCTCTCTCTCTCTTTCTCTCTCTCTTTATCTCTTATACAGACACACACCCACACAAACACACACAAACACACACACACATGTACATACGCACGCATGTACGCACGCACACACCCACAGATACACACACACACACACACACACACATTGACTCACACAAATCTCATACACACAATACACATACTCATACGCACATACACGGTTGGCCTAATGGTAAGGCGTCCGCCCCGTGATCGCGAGGTCGTGGGTTAGAACCCAGGCCGGGTCATACCTAAGACTTTAAAATTGGCAATCTAGTGGGTGCTCCGCCTGGCGGCTGGCATTATGGGGTTAGTGCATGCTAGGACTGGTTGGTCCGGTGTCAGAATAATGTGACTGGGTGAGACATGAAGCCTGTGCTGCGACTTCTGCCTTTTGTGTGGCGCACGTTATATCTCAAAGCAGCACCGCCCTGATAATTATGGAAACAAACAAACAAATACGCACATAGACAGACGGACACACACACCTTTACAAACAAACACATATACACACTCATACACACACAAACATACACACAAACTCATGCACACACACATTCACACACACACACACACACACACCCAAGTTACACACCGGTTGGTCCGGTGTCAGAATAATGTGACTGGGTGAGACATGAAGCCTGTGCTGCGACTTCTGTCTTGTGTGTGGCGCACGTTATATGTCAAAGCAGCACCGCCCTGATATGGCCCTTCGTGGTCGTCTGGGCGTTAAGCAAACAAACAAACAAACACCCGGCCACACACACACACACACTGTACATACGCACGCACACACACACACACACACACACACACATTGACTGACACAAATCTCATACACACATAACACACACTTACACGCACATAGACCGGCACGGTTGGCCTAGTGGTAAGGCGTCCGCCCCGTGATCGGGAGGTCGTGGGTTCGAACCCCGGCCGGGTCATACCTAAGACTTTAAAATTGGCAATCTAGTGGGTGCTCCGCCTGGCGTCTGGCATTATGGGGTTAGTGCTAGGACTGGTTCGTTCGGTGTCAGAATAATGTGACTGGGTGAGACATGAAGCCTGTGCTGCGACTTCTGTCTTGTGTGTGGCGCACGTTATATGTCAAAGCAGCACCGCCCTGATATGGCCCTTCGTGGTCGGCTGGGCGTTGAGCAAACAAACAAACAAATACGCACATAGACAGTCGGACACACACACCTTTACAAACAAACACATATACACACTCATACACACACAAACATACACACAAACTCATTCACACACACATTCACACATACACACCCACACACACACTCTCTCTCTCTCTCTCAAACACACACACACACACACATAGTCACACACACACACACACTCACTCACACGCACTCACTCACTCTCTAACAAAAAACTTCATACACACAAAACACACACCCATACGCACATATGGACAGACGGACATGCACACCTTTACAAACAAACACACATACACGCACACACATACACTTATGCCCACACACACACTTACACACACACGAGTACAGACTCATGCACGCGTGCGCACGCACACACACACACACACACACACACACAAATAGGCCTACACACACACCACACACATACGAGTACAGACTCATGCACGCGTGCGTACACACACACACACACACAAATACACACACACACACACACACACACACACATTAACACTAACACATGTGCACAAAATGAACACAAACACACACACTGCGCGAGAGAGAAAGACTACAGGGAGGCATGACGTCATGATGCATTAATTGACGTCAAAGACTTTCGACCGTGACGTATTCTTCTTACGCGAGCTTTATCCATAGACTTGGAAACTACGGAATTTCTACCCGTCCAAAGCGGCCTGGGGTGGCGTTTGCTGAAAAAATGGGGGCGCCTATTTTACCCACCGTATTTTTGTTAGTATGGTCCCCATTTTTGGTGAACTTCCATCTCCAACTGTAGCACGTAGCCGGGCACAACGAATCCTTCTTTATCATGTATTATTCGGTGTGCACATTTCTCAAATCGATTACAGTATTCACGACTTTCCGACCTTGACATTGTAGTGGGGGTCAAGTGGGCGTCGGCATCATTGTCCAATCAGAAATTTTGATGCGCTTCCGCTTCCTGTCCCGCCCAGTCTGCGCAAAAGAAATGGCGCAAAACTGTTTGCGCGAAAAAGGTGATGAAAAAAAGAACACAACCTGGTTTGATAACCAAATGATTGCGACCTTGCATTCTAGCATCATTTAATGTGGAACAACGACACATCTGATAAACAAATAGCCAGTTTGTTACCAACATGAGAAACTAGGGTTTAGAATCGAAGCGGTAAAACCGGACGCTGTTTGTACACGTAAATCCGGAGAAGCTATCGAAGTAGGTGACATGTCGTTTCACTCCGAGTGTGCCAGCACCGGCCCTCTACCCGCCAAACCCCCACTAGGCAGGGAAAGTGATTCGACCTTGCATGACTGCAGGGCAAGTTCGATTTTGCTAGCTAAAATTGCTGCTAGTGCTGCCTTGTCTAGATCTGGAACTTTTTCAATTGGATTTTTTTCTCTATTATACTGGAATAAGTGGGTGCTTTTCTAGATCTAAGCATCGACCGAATTAGATAAAGATGTTCCTTGCATTGCATTCTCCTAAATCTGTTATTCTAACCAGTTTGTTTAAGAATATAATTGTTCGTTTTTTTGTTGATAAGCTTACACGATTTTTTCTTTTTTAAGTAAGTGGTTTCACACGTACAACATGAGACCCACATGCACTAGACAATGGAAGTTGAGGTCCTCGTTCAATACCACAAATGCCAGTATTATATGTCAGACTCCTTTTGGAGGAATGTGTGGGGTTTGGGTGTTGAACTTGAAGTGGCAGATTGTTTGCACAGGTATGAATGTTCGTACGTTTGAACGTGCACACATGTATGTGCAGGCATTTGTTTGTCAAGCAGGAACATGCAACATTTTGTTGACCGTATGTGAGTGCGTGTGTAATAAAACCAACGACAAACAATACAAAAAGCTCCAGCTCTGCTTCTTCACCAGTCACAGACGCATTGCGTTGTTCAGCTTTCCAGAAATATATTAACTCAGTCAGAACCCGCTTAATGAATATTTTATTTCAGGAAAAAGTCAATCGAATCTACACAAAAAAATGTTATTGCGTTGTTCTGTCTTTGAGACTGTATCACGTAATATTGAGCTACTAGAAGAAACATGCCTGTGGCATAGTTTGACCCAACAGATAGAGAAGTCAACAGAGGTATTCTGCCGTCAGCAGCTTTATTGCTGTTTTGAATTTGATCTTGCATAATTTTATTACATAATTTTGCAACACACAAAGAAATCGTAATTGAATATTTTACGCAAAATTGAATAATTCGCAAACATGTTTGTATGAAGAAATATTATTTTAAGAAAATATGAGTGTGAGCCACTGAGGATGGACGTATTTTGAGTGAAGTAGCAGAAATTCTTTTTAAGTTCTTTAGCTACATGCACACGTTCTGTTAATTACGTTCTTAGCAGGGAGATCCAGATTAATAATACTGCTGTGACAGGTTGTGGTTTCCATACACACTTTGAATACAGGAAAACAAAAACAAAAACACAGTTAAAAAAAAAATGTGCACATAGAATTAAATCATTAAAGTGTACAGAATAAAAGCAACATATGTACAAAAACAAATCTCGTGGTTCTCTTGTCAAACCCACTGTAGTAAGCACAGAATAGGAGAGAAGATTTTGGAGAAGGTGGCTTTACCTACTGAAGTAAATGATCAAGAGGATTCTAAGCATCCAGTGCTAAAGCTCTCAAATCACAAGACATACACACTTGTTGTGGCTATCCGAACTGTTGATTTAAAAAAAAACATACCTACAAATTGAAAACATCTATTACAAAATTATATATATTGTATGGATCTGTCTTTGTAAAATATACTGTACAGAAAATTTTAAATAATCTGCACAAATCTCGTGGTTCTCTTGTCAAGTAAAAAAAAACCAAAAAACCCTGTGTTTTGTCTTGTAAATTATACTTTACTAAATGTGTACAGTATTCTAAGAAAAAAAAATTCTTCCTTTTTATCATATCAATTGCCTCCCTTTAATTTTTTTTGTAAAATAATTCTGAGAAAAAAAGCTTTCTATTTAAAAGCAGTGCAATCAAGAAAATGGGTACAACCTGTGTGTATACCTTTATTCCTTATTCTTTTTATTTAATTGAGGATGTCACTACGCAGTTTTACTGATTTAAAAAAAAATTCGCTTCAAATTATCTCCCTTGAACAAACACTTCTTTTTACAATTAAATTTTGTTTACACGAAGAGGTAGTTTTAAGGGTATATACAAGAAAACAATATTGCAACCTTAGATGTATTAACATTTGGACTAATTCCATAAAAAAAAAATTCAAACTATAAATGATAAATCAAAATAAAACAGATTTTGGGGCTGTACACAAGCTAATAGGATTAAACACGAAAGTCGTACCCAAGAATCGTCAAATACTTTTGCTAACAGCTATACTTTAAACATAAGAAAATATGATCTGCATCTCTTGTTATGAAGATGATGGCACTGGTCCACCGAAGTGCATGCCATATATGCTTTACTGTGCGCTCTCCCTCTCAATGGTCTTTCTCTGGCTGACTCGATTCTGAGGAGATAAAAGAAAACACATTCAGTACAAGCTGTAAAAAATAACAACAAAACTAGTATTACTTAAAGTAGCTGCTGGTTTCTGAGTATTTGATTGAAGGCCCAATCCGACTTGTAAGAAGTTTGCCCGACTGTCGCAGATTTGGTCAGGTAATTGCATGGAGTAAAATCATGCCTCAATTTGGTAACATACAAACTGCAATATTCTAAGGCTCTGAGTGTGAGAATACATCGGCGCCACTTTTTAAAAACTTTCTTTTTGTGTGTGCGCATGTTTTAGTGCCAAAAATGAAGAGGCCGATTGCTCTCTCTGCAAAACTTGTGTGAAGCTTCAGAGCTCTATCAATGATTTGAAAGAAAAAACATACTTTTCCATTTTTGACGTTCTTGTTCCCTTCCCTGTGAAATTTACTGTCCGTAGGTTACCGGATTTTGTTAATGTCCGTGAAAACCTCAACTATTCATTGCTGAGTGCCTAGTGATAGCTATCCCCCCCAACGACCTAGCACTGCTGAATCCTGATTCTTCCCATTGTTTGATTATGTAATGAAATTGTGTAGTTGGTAGTTATGTGAGCTTCTTCTTGGGGGTGGGGTGGGGTGGTGGGGTGGGGTGGTGGGGGGGGGTGGTGGGGGGGGGGGGGTGGGGGTGGGGGAGGGTGGGGGGTTGTTATTAAACCATCAGATTACAAAGTAAGACTTCATTGTAATGTGCAGATATTTGTTCAGGTGCCCACGATTTTCTATGTGAAAACATGTTGCTAACTAACATGAACCCAACCATAGCAACATGTTTTCAAATTCTCATCAGGCAATCACGGCTGACACAACACAGAACAGGTGGGAGAGACATAATTCAATTTACTCACCTTCTTTGCATTGTGAGACTGGCCATATGAATCTGCTGAAGTAGTTCCTGCACATATTTAATCAAATATGTATCTTAATAACGTGTTAATATCGCTTGTTCTAGCAAATCAGACTTGACAGTTTTCTGAAGGCTTGCACAATTTAAGAGCTTGCCTGTCCCCAATCATTACAATAAGAAACAACATCTAGTATGCAAGTATTTTCAGGGTATGAAGGTTTTAATATAATGTCGGTTCTTCTGGGGGCATGGAGAAACACCTTACACAAAGTAGAACATACACAACAAATTTCAAACAATTGAGGTCACACCATAGTTTTACTCACAAACAAACAACAGCAATACAATAAACAGTCTGCAAACGCCTACATGTTGTCTACACTAGGTATAAAGAAACAAAGAAGCACATGAAGACGGGCTTTGTCAAGTAGACCATTATAGCGAATGAGCAACAGCTGATGATCCAAACCACCAAATTGACATGATTTCCCCTTATTCAGTTTGTGATTGTAGTCATATTGACGATGCATGACTTCAATTTTTCAAAGTAAGTCTCTTGGTGCGTTTACGGATACATTCATTGTCACAATTACGACATGCTAATGTCTAACCTGGGTAAACTTCAATTCATGACTTTTTTCAAACTGGCATAGAAATTATGAGCATACCAGAATTATTTTCCTGTTAGACTGTCTTCTTCTTTTTCTTCTTCTGCGTTCGATATTCAATTCATGGCTGTCATATCGTCAGGTCAGTGGCTGCCATGAAGTCTGCAGTCTTCAGGGTCGGACTGTCAAATGATATTGTAAATAACATAATTTTTGGGTAAAAAATCAAAAGGTATGAGAAATAATCCTTACTTTTTTGTAATAACCCTCACCACCAATTGTTTTATTTCATTTCCATTTTAACAGATTTAGCACCTCTCCGAAAGCCAGAAATACACTTTAAATCCCCCCCCCCTCGGCCCCCCCTTCATAAACTAATTAAATAACTAATTAAGGAAAAAAATCCTTACATCATAAAAAGTCAGAACCACCAAAACCACCCCCCACCCATCCAATAAAACCTGAATACAAAAACACTTCAAAATAAAAAATGAAAACATTTAATTCCACTTACAAAATATAAAAGTTGTTATGCTTTATTTTCATTATCTGTTTACAAACACATAAATTGCTGTGCAAATCTTTTTAAAAACATCAATGCCTGAGACACCAGTAACCTGTTTATAGTGTTGACCTTGTAGCTTTTCTGTTCTGGAATCTGCACTAAAGTCAAAAATAACCATGAATACCGTGGGAAAAATATTACATCACCAAGACCGAAAAAATAACACCAACCGACACTCCTCACCCTTATTTCACCCACTATGCCAACCCAAAGACTGGAAAATAATAATCAAATACAGAATGAACAAAAATGCTTGATTTCATTTCTTCAATGGTAAGTTGAACATCTTCATTCTTCATAATAATGTTATTGGCATAATGTGTAATTGCCACAATTTACAGAGTTTAATGAAAAAATGATGCGATAAAAATCAAAGTGAAAACATTTGTTTATAAACTGATACCTTATTTACCTTGTGGCTTGCATTGTGTGCCCCATGTTTAGGAGCGGCTCAAACGTCCTCTGCTCCTCAGTCTGCAAGAAATTAAGCGATGGCCTGAAGGAGAATGGAAAAAAATCCTTTGTCAGCACCATGTGTATGTGTGTGGGTGGGTGTGTTAGATAAATAGGCGGGGGGGGGGGGGGGGAGGTGCAATAGCTACCATGCCTAATGCAGTCTGCATAACAAGTGCAACACTTCTACAGAGCTTTTATGATACAAAGCTTCAAATAAGAAACACTTAGAATCCGGTTTCATTCTGCGCGAACTTAGAATCCGGTTTCATTCTAGAATGGACCGGGTCCAGGTTGGAATTCTAACCCTGCGCAAGTACAGGGGTGCCATTCTAGAATGAAACCCTTGTTGCTGGTCCATTCTAGAATCGGCCGTGCGCAAGGTTGGAATTTGGGTCCAAGTTGGAATAGTCATTTCAGTTAGACTATCACACAGCCAAAGCCACAAATGTGGATTTTCTGTTTGTTTTTGTTTTTTGTGTGTTTGGTTGGGTGTTTTTTTCGGGTTTTTTACACTTTACTCAAAGACATCGTGAATTGGGATTGTGATGTTCTGAAAGTGATTACGATTTTGAGAGACACTCAGCACTGATCGCTACGAACGGAAATTTCCGGACTGACAGTGTTTTGCCGATCTCGCTTGTAACTTTTAATCTTATTCATATACATGAAGTTGGTCTTCTGATTTGTGAAGATATAATGTCAACTTTTTTTTAAACCTGTGACAACAGCTCTATAACTCACTCTGTCCTTCTGTTGGTCTGTCTGTCGGTTAGTCGGTCTGACCGTCTGTCTGTCTGTCTGTCAAAAAATTTTTCAAAAAACCGGACATTTCCGAGAGGGAGACAGCGCTGACATTGCAAGCGGCCGCAACCGGCTCTCATCACAAAAACAACTGCCCTGCAAACAATACCGCCCTGGTAGTCCCCCTTGCTATGGTCTGCCTTTGTTTATTGCGTACTCGGGAGTGTCAACTTTCTTGACATGACATGACATCGCAAGATCGCCAAAGGATTTTTTTCAGGGGTAGACAAATCAGCCCCATTTTATCAAAGGGAAGGTGCAGGTGGAGATAATTCAAGGGAAGACAACTCTGTCTTACCTACAAACATTACGGCCCCCTTTATTCAAGGGTTTCATTCTAGAATGGCACCCCTGTACTTGCGCAGGGTTAGAATTCCAACCTGGACCCGGTCCATTCTAGAATGAAACCGGATTCTAAGTTCGCGCAGAACACAATCAAATGAAAGCTGAGCCTGTCATTGCAAAATAAGGAATATACAACAATCCAGTGGCATGTAAAATATTGTTCCTTCAGAAAGATGGCTCTGACAGCAGAAACAATTTAACTTGAAGTTTGAGTCCAAAATTATTTCTCTACATTAGTGAACGTACTTGCAGTAATACCCCTCACACATGAACTATTCACAGACTGAATAACAGTGTGTTCCCAATGTTGCTTCCGTGTATCGGTTAGATCCATCTCGGTTAGATCCATCTGCAGAGTACGGATTGTCATCCGTTTAATATTAAAAAGGAAAAACAATCAGAACTTGTCATCAGTGATCAACCTACCTTGCAAGAGTGGGGTGAAACACTCACTTCCTGCCAACATGTCTGCAAAAAAAAAAGAGGAAACAATACCAATGGAAGCTTAAAATGGTTCTTTTGTTCAATATGTGTACACGTGCTTCATTTCTGGGGTGAAACTGAAAGTGTAAAATATATCGATGGATTGATAGAACAATATTGCCTCAAGTTCACCGCACCAAAAAATACTTATCAATCAACATTGTCATCACTCGATCAGCTATTCCATCTCTTTCATAAGTGTGTGTGTGATGGTCTGAGCGTGTTTGTGTACGTGTGTGTGTGTGTGTGTGTGTGTGTGTGTGTGTGTGTGTGTGTGTGTGTGTGTGTTTGTGAACAAGCGTTGAAAAACGTATGTTTACCTTGCTCTAGATCTACCGACTTTCGTAGGCGGAGACTTCTCTGCCGTGACAGCGGCTTCGTTTCCCTGGCAGAATTCAACATCTTGTACAGATCTACCGGTGATTTTCTTTTCCTCCGCTTCGTGAGTCACTTGATCCACAGATTTAACGAACATTGAATGTTCTTTTAGTTCTTGTGACGGAAGTAAAATCAAGGAATTAAGTGGGCATTCCTGAGTCCTCTGCTGGCTTCATGTCCACAAAGTAAATCGCACAAACCTGCAGGGTTTGGGGGTTAGTTTATTACTTTGAAGAAGAACAGCTAGTCGTCGCTGCCCGTTCAGCATTCTTCGCGCGACCTTTGTTTTGCAGAGGAAGGCATATGCAGTTTTTTTCCTGATGAATGTTGCCAGGGTGCACAAACTGAGAAAGCATTCCCGATTTTCCACAATTTTCTACTTCTTTACAGTCTTTTGCACAACATGATTTATAACTGCCGGTGTACGTCTAATTCATGATGCCAACCTGACAGCTGGGTCAAAAGTTACGTTCGAGAAAATACTCGTTGAACTAAGTTCCAAACGAATGTCAAGGCCAGTTTTTGACTGGGTTTGAACTGAAGTTGGGCTCCGAATGGAAATAAACACTTCCTCCAGCTGCGCGACCCATTGATAACAACAGTTGGAACTGGTAGGAAGATGAACAGGTCTTGCGAACTGGCTACACACTGTTACGGTTCAAGTTTAAGTTCAAAGTAAACACTCAACTGAGGTTGCAGGTAATGGCGGACTTGACTTCCTTCATAACCAAATATCACTCTTCTGACAAAAACACGCAAATGCTATGTTAAACCGGAAAATACGTAAACCGGAAAAGGAAGCGCATCAAAATCAAAATGGCAGCCCCCATGAAATCCGAAAGGTCACGGAAAAAAGTCGTGAATAGCGTTCGTGGGATACCTCCAGCTTCGCTGGGATAATCTTGTCCAAATTTCCCGCAAAGACTTCAACATGTCGAAAGCTGTGCAAGTTGTGGACTTGTACAATCATTGCTTGGTCCATATCGTCGATGAGGCTTTGGATGGCTACCCAAAACTGGAGTGGCTACAGCTTGGAGGGAACAGAATTATTTTCAAGGATGTATTCAGCGTGAACTTCTTGCCTGCAGCTTTTGTTTTCTTCAAACTTTTTTTATAACATCCTTTACTTCATTAACTGACAAAACTAAATTTTCATAAAACAGTCAAGGCTTTGTACTTTGGGAGGTTCATCATCTGGATTCTCAAGGGATGAATTCTGAATAAAGGGATTGGTGAAAAGTTTCGCTTTATCGTGGTTGAAATAATATATGTGACCTTCTGAGTGGATTGGTAGAAATTCCGCAGCCTTCATACCTTTCTTACTTCTAAAAGACTTGACCAATTTCCACCATTGTTTAGTTCCGAATTGTGAAGAATCTGAAATGGAGAGTCATGCTAAGACATGGCCCAAATGCATGACAATCTCATTTTCTTATTCCTGCAGATAAACGATCTAGCTGTTTCTGTTAGTAGTGTTAAACTCCCTTGTCACTCTTTCCTTTTCTCTTGCTCCCATCTCTCATGTAGCCTGAGCGCCAGAGTCACAGTTGATAATATAAAATGCACTCTCCTCGTCACGACCTGGTTTCTGATGTTGCTGGAAAATGTAACTTAATTTAAACCTAAGTTCGTTCTGTCCCCGCATACATTCCGCGAGTTGAAACGATAACTCTCACATGTAAACGAGCTAATAAAAGAGCATGCAGACAGAGTAATTAATAGTCTGACTGGCAATTTACAGTCCGATCCAAGAGTAAACCCCCAAAATTATAACTTTATAAAAGTCGAAAATAGTTTTGTTTTGGGTAAATAACCATTTAACCAATCCATATTTTTCATGCACAAAACAAAAGCAAACGAAAATTGCCCCGCCAAACAGCTGGTCAAGCAAGATCGACAAATAACAGAATGGATCTTCAGTCCCCGGTCTTATTGATCAAGTTGCCAATACATCCACTCAATGAACGACAAGCAATTGTATCGAAATATGAGTTTTGTTAGAAACAAACCTATTGATGAATAAATAAGGTAAGCAACCGGCCATTCATTAATCCATAAATCAAAGAGTCATTGTTTTTTGTGTGTGCTGGCAAACACTATTCCATGTATTCTCTGTTATTCACTTTTTGCACGAGCATGTCTTCATGGTTAGAATGTCCTCATGTTGAAGACTGTCTCCTAATTGTGATCTAACTTGCCCTAATTTAGCAAGTGAGCGCGTTTTCTTTTTAAACGATGATTAAATGCAGATTGAAGAGAGAAGGAAAAAAACAAAACACTTCAGCCGTCTTTACAATTGTTTCCTGCTGTTGAAGTTCCGGGTTTTTAGTTTGCCACACTCTTTCAGTGCATTCAACATTTCTTGCTGGAGCTTGTTTTGTTGAACTGCGCGGCTTCAGTGGACTTGATTCTAAACACGCTTTTTGTTGAAACTGACTTTAATTTTGTTTGCATAAAGGATTCTCTGACTCTCAAAAGTAGGCACGTTTTCGATGTACATGACGGAACACACTGTTCTACTGCTTCTTTGAGAAGTAGATGGAAATTATTGAACGGCAGCTTTGATCGAGTTTGGTAATAAGGAATCTCATTACATTTCTGTTTTAATTGTGAGAAACGGAGGAGCCAAACGACATGTTCATCATAAGTTACACTCACGTTTCTGGATGCCGAAAGTTCACAGGCTAAACCTGTTAATTGTTCATATAGGGCTAGTGTCGGATCAGTGAGATATAAAGAAGAAAGTCATTGTGTAGTGATGCAAAGCATCTAACTGTCTTGTGCAGAACCGCTGAAAACATGTTGCTGTTCCAACACGCCTTGTCAAGTTTACTTGTGATAGGACTTTTCTGGCTGATTTACAGTACTGCAATGTGCAAGTCAGCGTCTCGTTGTGTCCGGTCCCCAAAATGTTTGAGCGTACGAGTGCCATGGGGTCATCCAAATAAAACTGTCTGTCGTGACAACGACCTCTGTCGATGCAGCAACACCACTCTGGACTGTTCCTCCAACCACGGGAACCTCACCTACGTTCCCTACGTTGAAGGCAGCTTTTCCATCCTCAACTTCTCCAACAATGACCTTGTCCAAATTTCACGCACAGACTTCTTTGTTAACATGTCGAAAGCTGTGCAAGTTGTGGACTTGTACAACAATGGCTTGGTCCATATCGTCGATGGAGCTTTTGACGGCTACCCAAAACTGGAATGGCTACAGCTTGGAGGAAACAGACTTATGTTCAAGGATGTATTCAGCGTGAACTTCTTAGGCAACGTAATCGTCCTTGACACCGACTGCAATGGCTTGCAGGTGATAGGCCCATCAAGTGAAGCACATTTCGGTGTTAGGATCCTGTACATGGGCTGGAACAACATTAAAAACTTGGATTTGGCGACTTTTAATGTCACGCCTAATGTGTCTGATCTGTTCTTGCGGGACAATAAACTGTATGACCTGACTACTGCCCCAATGCCAAATCTACGCCATCTTAACCTTGGGAAAAACAGACTGTTCGACTTTCCAGAAACTTGTAACAGCACGAATGGGTCCTTCTTTCCCGAGCTCGTCAATCTGACGCTTGATTTCAATTTGATTTCTTGTATTGATCAAGTTTGCCTTCCTAAGGTTCAAAGTTTAGATCTCAGTTACAACTTTTTCCAGTATTTTGGGAGTATGACTTTCACTATACAAAATTTCCCCTCGTTGAAAAATCTTTATCTTAATCAAATGAAAATCAAGATGCATAACATAACACGATACGCATTCAACCATTCAGCGCTAGTAAGACTTGATCTGGGGCAGAACGAATTAGATTTCAACAGCACAGTTGATGATGATGCGTTTGCAGGCTGCGCAGGGCTCTTACATTTACAGTTGGAAATGAACAATTTCGAGTCCGTTTCTGAAGCAAAATTTTCACGTCTCTTTGGTTGCCTCACCAAACTTAGACATCTGGATATAGCAAAGAGTAAAGTTGGCGTAATTTACTCAGAAACATTTGCTAACTTCACAGATTTGAAATGGCTTTACCTTTACGGAAATGCTTTGACGTACATCCCGGATGGTGCCTTTGATCCGATGCTTAATCTGACCAATCTACACATTGACAACAACCGAATACAAACCATTTCTCCATTTACTTTCGGCGAGAAGGCTGTTAAACGGTAAGTGTCAAAACTATAAGTGTGTGTGTGTGTGTGTGTGTGTGTGTGTGTGTGTGTGTGTGTGAGTGTGTGTGTGTGTGAGTGTGTGTGTGTGAGTGTGTGTGTGTGTGTGTGTGTGTGAGTGTGTGTGTGTGAGTGTGTGTGTGTGTGTGCATGTGTGTGTGTGTATGTGTGTGCATGTGTGTGTGTGTGCATGTGTGTGTGTGTGTGTGTGTGTGTGTGTGTGTGTGCTGCAATAAAGGCGTTTTATTCTCTTGATCCAAAAAGTGTCCAGGCAATCCAATCGGTTATTGCTGAAATACAGCGCTTGGCAGTTTGGCAGACGTTTGTTTTTATCTGTGGGTTAATCCGCGTGTCCCAAAATAATATGAAGTAAGTAGTTCCTTTGAAGTCTCGGAAACCTGAAACGCCCAAATAATTATGACGTTTTATTACCAATTCAGTGCCCCATATGGCTTTTTGACCAATCAGGACGGATTCTAGCTGACCCTCTAAATGTTATAACGTTCAGGCAGGGACCCTTTTTGTTTATCAAGCTAAAAATTAACAAGACAAAGTAAAAATTTAAATCAACAATATCAGCGTGATTTATTCTAAAAAATGACACTTCAAACGCTGTCAGATAATACTCTCTTTATCTAAAAAATACCGAAAAGCGAGTTTTGTCGGTGGGTGCTTTACGGAACAGCAAGACACCGCCCATCGAGTGTGCAATGCCGACCGGCTCACTTGAAATCTAAATTATCTAAGTTCGGAAAAATCAAGTGAAATTGCGTCACTCGCGTTACGTCAAATGTATCTTTACGTCATTTCTCATCCGCCTGGAGTCGGTTCTAAATCTGTCGCTCTCTGTTCAACAAGAAAAAAGCGAAGCAACCGAAACGCATGTTCATCTTGTGAGATTGTTGTGTGTCAAACGCATTTGACCTGTGAATATTCATCACGTCAGGTGTGTTACTCTGATTGGCTGACCTAGGTCACGAGAATTCTTTGACTGACAGGCATATTCAGGTAGGAGCGCTCAAGTTCCCATTGCGGCTGTTCTGTCTAATTCGCGGGGTGGCTTCGAAATTTCTTTTGGTCGAATTAAACGGTAATAAAACCGTTATTTCTAATATGCTGACTGTTAGCAAATGATAACAAACATGTCTCACGAACGATATCAGCATTCGCCTAAAAGGCTCATGCTTGATATCTTTTTTCTCGACATGTCTGTTATCATTTGCTAACAGTCAGCATATCAGAAATAACTCATAATGTATCGATTGAACATAATGTTACATTGGATTTCCCTTCTTTGGACCATGTGACGTCAGAGGTCGACAAAAATTCATATTTAGGCGGCCAGCCGAGACTACAAAATAGTGCATGTTTGTGTGCGTTCAATCGTTAAAACTAAAAGGAATTCTATCCAGAATCGATCGATACATGAAATGTTATTTGTATTTTTGACCAAAATATGACATTTTACACAGATCTCGACAGTCATTGTTCACCTCGATCGCTAGCGCGGTCTCGAGGGAACACTGTCTGTCTCGATCTGTGTAAAATATAATATTTTGATCAAAAATACAAATAACGTATATTGTAGGCCTCTGACGTCACATGACTCAAAGAAGGGAAATCCAATGTTCAATCAATACATTATTGTGTCCCCGGAGTTTATAAGGCATGGTAAGTATAATCGTTAGAATAAGATTGAGTAAAAGTCTCAGTTTGTTTGCTGAGACTAGATGGTTTGCTCATATTTAGAGACCTACTATTTGTGTTTTGCAGACTGAGAGTGTTAGGACTCCACAGCAACCCATACCAATGTACTTGTGACATTTTGTGGTTTAAACACTGGATAGAATCATCCCCACACACGTTTCGTGACCGTGACCAATACATGTGTGCCAATGTCCCAAACGTCGGGCTGCTGGACTTCGTGCTGAACAAGCAGGTGGGAAGGAAATCACGATTAACACTGTAACAGGCAAAGTTTGACAGTGATATCCTCCACGCTTTTAGAGCGCTAACCAGAGATATAGCGTGACATAGCAAAGTGTGTTGCACGTACTGAGATAAGATAAGATAAGATAAGATAAGATAAGATAACAGTCAGACAGAAAAGGGACAGGGATTATCCCAGAGATACAGAAGTAAGTTACAGAAAATACCAAAGACATAAGCGATACTTGTATTTGAAGTGTAGAAGATGCCGTGTTCGTTTGCAGAAACATTCTTTTGTAGTGCAATAGGTGTGTCCCAAAAATGCTAGAAAGTCTTGGTCACTCTTGTGTTTTGAGTGCGTCCATGTTTGCTGTTTGGTCTCCCTGCAAAACGGACTACAGCAAATGTCGATGATTGCAGGCGTGCCTGTTGGGATCTGACGCTGCCTCCTTCACCATCGCCGTCACGTGTGTCCTTTTGTCCTTCCTGCTCCTCTTTGTCATCGCTTTCCGCTTCCGCTGGCGCATGCGTCTCTGGCTCTACGAGGCTTGCCGAGGGAGTCGCCGAGACAGACGTCATGCAGGGCGCCGATACCGTTATGACGTGTTCGTCGCATATGCCGCTGAAGATGTGGCCTGGGTGCAGCGAGAGTTACTGCCTGTGTTGGAAAGGGAGTGGGGGCTGAGACTCTGTATCCATCAACGGGACTTTGTGCTGGGAAAACACATCGTGGACAACATCTCCGACTGCGTCAGGGACAGCGAGCGAGTTCTGCTGGTCTTCTCGCCGCACTTTGCTCGCAGCGAGTGGTGTCAGTTTGAGCTCAAGTACTGTCAGGTCAACGTCATGGAGCGTGATGACGTCATGGTGCTGGTGGAGCTGCGGGAGACGCCGTCACGTGACATGACGGGCGCCATGTTGGCAGTGCTGCAGACTACCACCTACATTGAGTGGGAGGACGGGCAGGACGCCAGGCAGTCTTTCTGGGCACGCCTGCGTTTGGCACTGGATGACTGAGGGTTTCTTTTTCTTACCAACAGTATGACATTCTCCCTCGATCTCTGTCTCTGCATCTTGTCCTCTTGACTCTTTCCTCTCTCTGTTTCCTGACTCTGTTTCTCAGCCTCAGTCTCTGTGTTCATGTCTGTCTCTGTGTACCGATTCTGGTTCTACGCCTCAGTTTCTGATCCCCATTTCACTCTTGCTGTCTATGCTCTTTTTATATTTAGTCAAGTTTTGACTAAATATTTTAACATCGAGGGGGAATCGAAACGAGGGTCGTGGTGTATGTGCGTGTGTGTGTGTGTGTGTGTGTGTGTGTGTCTGTCTGTGTGTGTGTGTGTGTAGAGCGATTCAGACTAAACTACTGGACCGATCTTTATGAAATTTGACATGAGAGTTCCTGGGTATGAAATCCCCGAACGTTTTTTTCATTTTTTTGATAAATGTCTTTGATGACGTCATATCCGGCTTTTCGTGAAAGTTGAGGCGGCACTGTCACGCCCTCATTTTTCAACCAAATTGGTTGAAATTTTGGTCAAGTAATCTTCGACGAAGCCCGGACTTCGGTATTGCATTTCAGTTTGGTGGCTTAAAAATTAGTTAATGACTTTGGTCATTAAAAATCTGAAAATTGTAAAAAAAATTAAAAATTTATAAAACGATCCAAATTTACGTTTATCTTATTTTCCATCATTTGCTGATTCCAAAAACATATAAATATGTTATATTCGGATTAAAAACAAGCTCTGAAAATTAAATATATAAAAATTATTATCAAAATTAAATTGTCGAAATCAATTTAAAAACACTTTCATCGTATTCCTTGTCGGTTCCTGATTCCAAAAACATATAGATATGATATGTTTGGATTAAAAACACGCTCAGAAAGTTAAAACAAAGAGAGGTACAGAAAAGCGTGCTATCCTTCTTAGCGCAACTACTACCCCGCTCTTCTTGTCAATTTCACTGCCTTTGCCATGAGCGGTGGACTGACGATGCTACGAGTATACGGTCTTGCTGAAAAATGGCAGCTACTTGACTAAATATTGTATTTTCGCCTTACGCGACTTGTTTGTTTGTCATGCTGTGTGCCACACGCGTTGCAGTTGTCACCGTGTGTAGAGTTTAAGATGATGTGATTCCTATTCTTATAAAGACAAAGTCGATCTCCGTTACACCCCCGCAAAAATTTACATGATTGCCCATATGGTCTTTGTTGATGTTCTTTGTCTCGTGACTTTATCGATATGTCGCAAAATGATTCCACAAAATTCAAAACAGGGATCAGATTTTACCCGCAACTACTGACTCTGAAAAGGTTGTGAAAAAATGGGTTGAATGTGAATGTTTATTCCTGAGACAATGCTTGGAGAGCTTCTCCCGATGTGACTGCGTCATCTGAAGTGGACTGGGTTGCGTTTTGTGTTGCGTCAAACATGTCTGTGGATTGTGTTGAATTTTGTGTTGCGTCAATCATGTCGTCATCCATGATTTGACTGAGCGTTAGGACGTCGACATTGTCGAGGTGGTTTGATGTGTTTGTAGGAGTGCTTGTTGCTGCAGGGTTGTTTGGTGCAGCGGTGGGTGTAGGTGAACGTAGTGCAGATGAAGATTAGCTGGCTATTGCTGCAGGGTTGTTTGGTGCAGCAGTGGGTGTAGATGAACGTAGTGCAGATGAAGATTAGCTGGCTATTGCTGCAGGGTTGTTTGGTGCAGCAGTGGGTGTAGATGAACGTAGTGCAGATGAAGATGAGCTGGCTATTGCTGCAGGGTTGTTTGGTGCAGCGGTGGGTGTAGATGAACGTAGTGCAGGTGAAGATGAGCTGGCTATTGCTGCAGGGTTGTTTGGTGCAGCAGTGGGTGTAGATGAACGTAGTGCAGATGAAGATTAGCTGGCTATTGCTGCAGGGTTGTTTGGTGCAGCAGTGGGTGTAGATGAACGTAGTGCAGATGAAGATGAGCTGGCTATTGCTGCAGGGTTGTTTGGTGCAGCAGTGGGTGTAGATGAACGTAGTGCAGATGAAGATGAGCTGGCTATTGCCGCAGGGTTGTTTGGTGCAGCGGTGGGTGTAGATGAACGTAGTGCAGATGAAGATGAGGTGGCCGACTGGAGGCGTTGATTTTCACGCCTAAGATTGGTTAGTTGTGTGAAGTCTTTGCTTGCTTTGGTTTTTGCATCTGACAATTGGTTGATGATGGTCTGGAAAGATTGCTTTTGTTTTTGTCGAAGTCGGGGTACCGCTTCACAGGCCAAGTTGTGGTCACCGTCTTGAAGTGAGGTCGCAGTGAGTTGGTCGTTGGGACGCCATATCTGAAGAAAATGAAAAAAAAATATATACCTTATACACAGGAGTATGCAACACTGAAAAATGATTTGTTTTGGCAGGAATGACGTTTGCATGATTACGTCTACATGAACAAAATTTTCTCTTTATACGTTTGCTCATTGGTGTAAAAATCCAGCCCCCCCCCACCCCCAAATGATCACACACACAGTGATGAAAGTGCGCATCTCTCCCCAGCCTTGCAGCGCTTTGAAAGTTGGAAGCATTAAAGGTAAAAGCCATCGTGAAGATACGAACAAAAAGTATGACGTCTAAAATATATAATGATTCAAACGCATAGTATAACATAAGTAAATGACAACAGAAAATATATACATGGTTCAAACACACACACACACACACACATACAATCGAGTGCACGCATCCATGCATATACACTCATGTACACACACACACACAGACAAACACACAATAAATGTACGTCCAATGGAACGTGTGCGCGTGTGTGTGGATGCTGTTTTCAGGTAATAGAACCCCCCCACATGTATGGCCTATGCCATGGGTTAGAGAAGTAGAAAAAGAAAGATTTGTTCACCCCCCCCCCCCCCCTCACATGTAATGCATGGGTTAGAGAAGTAGAAAAAGCAAGATTCGTTCACCCCCTCCCCCTCCATGTATGGA